>NC_086452.1:201674693-201894693 GCF_028390025.1 Pseudophryne corroboree | reverse complement strand
ATTGAAGTGCAGGCAAATATGGACGAGATCGTCCATATTGGCCTGCATGCACAGCCGACAGGAGACCAGCGATGAACGAGCGCGGGGCCGCGCATCGTTCATCGCTGGAGTCTCCACACTGAAAGATATGAACGAGTTCTCGTTCATTTATGAACGAGATCGTTCATATCTTTCAGAATATCGGCCAGTGTGTAGGGCCTATTATTTAGTGCTCTCCACTCTGGAATCCCGGACCATATGGGAGGAGGTAATGTCTCAGGGTAAAGGTCCCTATTTGCAATGGTATCAAGTATCTTCAGCTGGGGTATAAGTGTCTCTACAATGTGGATACCGTTATAGCTTTTTGATAGTCAGAGTTGGTATATATATGTAGTAAGAACCTACTGCACCTAGCTGCGGCTGGCACAACTTCATACAGTGTAACTCCTCCCTTATAAGTCAATACAGTCTAGAGAACTTTAGCTGATCCTCTTATTCAGCTTGCCATTTTATGCAGTCCTTAATTTAGGAGATTTGTCCCTCCCCATCTAGGATGAGGACCTGTATAGGGTAAAACCTTTAATGTACATGCAACGACACCCTTGGTCTACTCATTGAATAGAGCTGTGCCGTGAGCTGGGTTACCCATACCAGTGTAACCATAGCTCTACTTCGGATCTTTTGGGGTGGCTCCAGAACATACAGAAGTCCCGATTATTAGCACCTGTCTCTGATATGTGAGGGGCGTCTACAGTCTCCCTAGCGAATCAATTCCAGTTTAGGCTGCTCTGATGCCTCTCCCTCTCCGAGCTGCTTTCATCACACTCTTGCTGATAGGCATCCCTGATGGTCATGAACTATGGATACTGAGTCTCTGAAGGTGCTAACTAAACTCCTTAGATCCCCTGCTGCTGCTGCTGCTGCTGCTGCTGGTGCCTGTACTACTGGGCTGGGTGCAGGTACTTTAAGAGTTAACTAAAGGATGACTGGGGAGTGTGCAGCTTAGCAGGTTAGATATGGGGCAACTTGCACTTACACTGACAGTGCATACGGTCTGGTCATCCCCCAATTCCTCCTCCACCAACATCTGGGCTCTCCTGCTGGTTGGATGGGATGAGGGAAACAGCTCTGCCTTGGGGGGAACCTGTCTGCCAGCGCCGGACTCCTGATAGCTGCTGCCAGCACTGCGGTCTCCTCAATCTATTATCCTGACCCATCAGCGCTCCACCTCCCAGCAGCGCCACTCTATTACAACCATACAACCAGGCGCAGGGACTTCACTACTCAGCGGACTTCACTGCTCGGCACCCCCAGGGGAAATTGACTCAGCGCTACTCTCCACTAGCAGCGGGAGACCTCTCCATTCCATTCTCCCTCCTGGATTCTCACTTGCTGGCTCGCTGGGAACCTCCTGTCAGTAAGCTCCCTCGCCTCAGCCGCAAGCCTCTCTCTCTCCGGAGCTCCCGCAGCCAGCCCACAAAACCGCCGCTACATGCACCCAGCCATTTCTTTCAGCGCGCGGGACCTCTGGAAGCTTCTCTATGATCTCCCCGCGCGCTGCACGCTTACCAGGGTCTCCTCACCTTCAGCAGGCACGGCTTAATAAACATGTATCAACACACTATACAGTATTGGATTCCTAGACAGATCCAAATAATTATTACCACCACATATGTGGTATACATCAGGATGCAGTGTCTATATTACAGTATAGATATACATGTACACATTCATTAATTGATTTGCCCCATTATAGTGGGCTTGCCCCCCTACTCATTAGGTACTCGTCCCAAGGGCTTGAAATCACTAGGGCACTACACTATATAACCAGTCAGTGTGTGCCTCCTCCCCAGCCATGATTGTATCAGGTGTATGTTAGACACTGCACTTAAAATAACACTGTGCACCCTCCCATCCCCCACTCCTGCCTGATTGGAGTTGGAAGTAGGCCTCATGTTTTTTTTCTGTGCTCCTCTCTATAAGCATCTGACGTCATACCCACGTGTGTCATGACTGGTCACATGCACAGTACTGCAAGACTGGAGACAGAGGCATGCGCTGGAGCCGGCACCCAACAGCTGTCTAATCACTGAAAGCCTGTTGGGAGTATTCAGATGGCCCATCTCTCTGACAAATTTTGTGAAGCTCCTGGTCCACTGGAAATGCCCTTTATACAGCATTGTCGGCAGGCCCCATGGGAGCAATACGGCCCTAAGCAGCCGCTTTGGTGCCTTGTGGTAAATCCTCCACTGCATACACCTAGTCAATCGCTGCACGGTTTGCAAATGATTTTATTTATTTTTGCATGCAGAGTAAATAGTGACTGCTTTTGTATATATCCCATAAATTATGTACAGCTTTATTATAATACTGCAATTTACATTTGAGATTGGTCACACCGCTTCCACTGTGCAGTTTAAATCTACCCCACCTGCAGTGCAGCATGTATTTATCAAGGTGCAACATTGCTTGCTTTTTGTTTTACTCCTATCCCAGAAAGAATCAGCCCCTTCCTGTCCAAAGCATTCAGAAAACCCAGATTCTCTCAGTCCTAGCAGTTCTCATTTGTAAAATGAAACACAAGAGCAGCCAGCCCTTACGTGCCAGTTTAGTGAATCAGAAACTCTTTGAGTATGTACTGTCATGCTCCATTGGTAATAGCAGTTTAGTGGAACCAGATCTCACTGATATTCAGGTTCCCAACTTCTGCTGATAATACTATAACAGACTGAAGGGTCTATTTATCAAGACCTCTGTGAAATAAAGATTTTTCTATCACTGCTTGTAGCAGTGCAATTTATCAACAACAAGTTTATTGGGCAACATAGCGATACTCAGGGTATGACTATAAATATCCATAAATATCTGTAATGTTGGAAAGTAGAGAGGGACAGAAAGCTGGGTGTTTGTGTGTGAGACAACTGCCTTGGAAAGAAATTACATAAAAAAGAAGGATGTCTGTCAGTAAATGTGGTTGGGACTAACACAGTAAGAGTGCAAAAATGATTGTGAAGAACTATTAAGAGAAAAAAAGGAGATTTATGGTAGACTTACCATTGTTAAATCTCTTTCTGCGAGGTACACTGGATTCCAGAGGAAATAACATCAGGGGTGTAGAGTTGGATCTTGATCCGAGGCACCAACAGGCTAAAAACTTTGACTATTCCCTATAACCCCTCCTCCGTCCACAGGAGCTCAGTTTTGTTAACCAGTCCAGTGCAGTATCAGGTAAAGAGATGGTAGATGTTAGTCACATAGAACCACATTCTCACGACAGGAGAAGGGACCAGCGGCTAATGCCATACAAACCCAAAGAAGCTAAGTGCGTCTGGGTGGGCACCCTGTGAAATCCAGTGTACCTCGCAGAAAGAGCTTTAACAATAGTAAGTCTACCATAAATCTACTTTTCTGCAGCGGTGTACACTGGTATTCCACAGGGAATAACATCGGGGATGTCCTAAAGCAGTTCCTCATGGGAGGGGATGCACTGTAGTGGGCACATGAACCCAGCGTCCAAAGGAGGCATCCTGGGAGGCGGAAGTATCAAAGGCATAGAACTTGATGAACGTGTTCACAGAGGACCACGTAGCCGCCTTGCACAATTGTTCTGCTGACGTGCCACGGCGAGCTGCCCAAGAAGGTCCAACAGACCGAGTAGAATGGGCATTAATAGCAGCAGGAGCTGGGAGACCAGCCTGTGCATAAGCTTGTGCAATCACCATTCTAATCCATCTGGCCAAAGTTTGCATGTTTGCAGGCCAGCCACGTTTGTGAAAACCAAACAGTATGAAGAGGGTTACATATGAGGAGCAAGATTGATACATTTATTGCTACAGTGTGTTCTTGAGGCATACTAGATATTTCTGCCCAGACAACAAATTCAATCAGCAATAACCTGCCAATACCTGAGACGCGGATCAGGGTGTTATATATAGTGGACATTTTTTACCAAGAAATTACCAATTCTACTAATAATAGGCTTACCGGTACACTGCACTGAGAAAATCAATAGTATTTGCACTAAGACAATTACAGGATCAGTTTTTACTCATATTATGGAGATTTATATCCTAGATCTTGAATAATTATTAGAATATTTCGCTACTACCTCTCTAAGGGAACATATGATATGCAATCGATGGGGAGATTGTATGTGCTATGAAGTTTGGACACATACTAATCAACACTGTTATTGTTACTTATATTCTACACCTATAGCATCCATTACAACAGGCTGAAATTTATGGTAAATCTATCTATAGGGCTACCGCTTCTTGTTTCAGCCGACTACATCATCCTACAATTTGTTTCCTCTTGTTAGGGGACTGTCAATGCTTATTATTGCAGGAACTATTGTCAGGATTAATAACATTGACCCTGACCAGGTCACGTGTATCTCCCCACGGTGTGTTCATACCACGCGTAAATTTAGGCGTGGTTTTTTTGTTGTTTTTTGTTTTTTTGTGAATTCTGGTATTTATGTGTACATGTTCATGTCCTAGTCTTGGTTTGTGGCAACATTTTTTTAATGATAATCAATAAAAGTTATATTTTATGTAATATCTTTCAATGAGTGCCCCCCAAAAAACGAGAGTCTCTTTTTCTTCTTTTTTGGTACACTATTGCTTACTCTCAGGGGTGCACCTCCACATGAGTTATTGTTATAGTACCCTTCAGTGAAGGACGTAATTTCAAACTATTGTGGTTTTTCCAATTCATTCAGCGGTATATTATATCTCACCACCAGTGCTCAAGTTTCCCCCATCCCTTTCCTCCCCCCATATTAAAACTTATTAACCTGGGTATATCCCAGACTTTCCATACTTGAAGCACGGTAATCTTTGTTCTGATCATACCGATATACTACGGTCTGATTCCACTGCTTATTTTCCACATAACCAGGACTGAACATGTCATTTAGTCTTAAAAAGGAATTATCCTCTACACGCAAAATCAATGAGAATCTGAGTAACATTTTTCCTACCACACTATCCGACACAACACGCACCAATAGTTGGGGTGATGATTTGAGGAAATTCAGAGTCATACTACAGAATCAAACAAGGGTTAACTGGGAGATATCCACTTTGGAAAACTATTTTAAACAGAAGATTGTACCCAGGGGTTTACGACCCAAAATCTTTCCGACTTTCGAGCTAGCTACAGGCACACTTAAGGATGACTGGGAAGCAACTTTGCTAAAGTGCTCCTCCGAATTGATGCATATTTTTACCAAACACCACACACTGGTATTAGATGAATGCGAAAAAGAAATTGACAACTTAGGTAAAAAATTGAAAGAATGGGAAAAAGATACCAACTTCCAAGGTAATTTTGAAAAGATTAAAGAAGAACTTAAAGCCTATGAACAAGGGATTATCGAACGGAAAAAAGACAAATTTTTGAGGGACAAACGAGATTTCACCACCAAAAATATTTTCAAGTGGAACCGACCAGCCCGTTCAGGGGAACGGAAATTCCAGACGGACTACAGTTCATCTGAAGTAGAGTCATCTGAAACAGACGAACCCCTATCCCCACAGCCAAGACCAACGGCAGCTTTTTTAGGAGAAAGCTCGGGGAGCAGGGGAAAGTACTGGAATCAAGGAAGAGGAAGATACGGAGGGGGAGGAAAAAGAGGAAAACACACCAACTCCTGGGACTCACCCATACCCCAGAGGCAATCCTCCAGGACACGCAAACCAAAGTAATCGATTCAACCAACCTCAAGATTATCAACTTATCCACGAGGGAATTATCCCCCACTGAAATGGCGGTTTTAAGCAAGGGATTGACATTTTCACCCAATACATCCCTGGACAGGTTCCAATGGGAAAAGGACCTCCGTCTTTTTGGCAGGAAATTACTCCTAAAAAAATTATTTGCACCAAAGAAAGATCCAATATCTTCACAAATAACAGGAGCAAGGATGACTGAGAGTACTACTGACACCACATTAACATCAGTCACCACTGCTTTCACTGATGAGGAAGTAACAGCACTTGATATCTTGGAAGAACTGTCTGTTGAACAGAGTAATTCCGCTGAAATATATGGTAGCGGACGGAACATTTGTAAGAAGAAAAGTACCTTTGCCCCACAGGAAAACATCTGCCCAGAAGTTGAGGTGTTTTTAAATCTTGTTTCCAAGGATATGGATGATTTATATCAAAAAACAAGAAAAACTAGGATACTTGAGGATAATCTAACATCAGAGGAAAGGAGATCACTCGAAGAAATCCAAGAGTGGGACAACATCGTGATTAAACCCTCGGACAAGGGTGGAAATATAGTACTTTGGCCAAAAGAACTATATATGCAGGAAGCGTGGAGACAACTGACAGACACTACATGCTATCGCCAGATGCTGTTCATCCCTACGGATAATTATCAGATCATATACAACAGATTTATCAATGGGGCCCGGGAGAAAGGTATCATCAGTAAACAGGAACATGCTTTTCTTAAAGTGGAACATCCCAAAACCCCTACGTTTTATATGCTGCCCAAGGTACACAAGAACCTTGACAACCCCCCTGGAAGGCCCATAGTATCGGGCATTGAGGACCTGTTGGAACAGGGGAGCATTTTTCTAGATCAGTGCCTTCGACACCACGTACATACATTACCATCATATGTACAGGACACTAGGGATGTTCTACGGAAAATCCACGACATTCAACTTAGTGGTGATCAGTATCTTGTCACACTTGATGTCGAGTCGCTATACACGATCATTAGACATGAGGATGGAATACAAGCAATTAGATACTTTCTACACACTAAAGGCATGGACGATTTCAAACAGTTCCTGCTGGACCTATTGGAGTTTGTACTCAAAAAGAATAATTTTATGTTCGATGATAAATACTATCTCTAAGTCCGAGGAACAGCGATGGGCGCGGCATGTGCGCCCACATATGCTAACCTGTTTCTCGGATGGTGGGAGAAAGAGTACATATTCAATGACAACAATGATGAGTATACCAGCCAAGTAATAATGTGGCTGAGGTATATAGACAACATTTTCATGATCTGGCAGAGCCAAGAAGAAGATTTACTTAGATTCATAGACAAACTTAACAAGAATGACCTTAATCTTAAGCTGACCCATGCTATTAGCAAACAAGAAGCAACCTTCTTGGATCTATATCTCAGTGTGAATTTAGAGGGATATCTTAAGACAGAGTTATTTAGGAAAAGTACAGCGACGAACAGTCTCTTACATAAGAGCAGTGCCCATTTCCCCCCCACAATTAAGAACTTACCTAAGGGTGAGTTTCTTAGACTTAGGAGGAATTGTTCTACCAAACAAACATATCTGGACATAAGTAAAGAACTAACAGTCAGACTTCGGGAAAGGGGCTATAGTAACAAACTTATCAAATCGGCAAAATATCATGCATCCCGGATTGAGAGGGAAACCCTTATCTTCCCACAAGCTCAAAAGATGACTGAATCTACGGTAGTGAGATACGTTACTAATTTCTGTCATGAATGGAGAGAACTACAGACACTGGTCCAGAGACATTGGAAGGTTTTACTTATGGATGAGGACCTGCAGAAAGTTCTGGGAGACAGACCTTCCTTTAGCTGGAGAAGGGCCAGTAGCTTAAAGGACAAACTGGTAAAAAGCCATTTTGTCAGGAATCCGACTCGGATTCCTGACAAAACCTCCATGGGTTAATAAATTTGATTTCCATTGATCATTTTTGTGTGATTTTGTTGTCAGCACATTCAACTATGTAAAGAACAAAGTATTTAATAAGAATATTTCATTCATTCAGATCTATGATGTGTTATTTTAGTGTTCCCTTTATTTTTTTGAGCAGTGTATTTATATTTATTATTATTATTATTTTCATTTTCATTACTATTTTCCCTATTTCTATTATCATATATATTTATTCATTACTCTTTCATATTTTCTCTTATTATTAATAATTTTTTTCTTTTTCTTTCTTTTTCCTTATCATCATCATGCTTTCATTTATGATTTATTATTATTACTATTATTATTATTATTATTATTATTATTATTATGTTTATTTATATTCATTTTTATCCTTTACTACCATCACTATTTCATTTCTCTACATATTTATCTGTGTTGTTAGGGTGCCATGGATATGGAGGATTTCTAATGTTTATAACCTGCATAATTTACAATCACATTGACAAAAGGTTTATAATATTTAATTCACTTACGCATCTGATGTGACCCGTATAATCATTTTAATATCATATGAGGATTTTCGAGATATCTAATCTACATCCTTATACATATACAAGTATATATCCCTCATAGTTCTATATAGTGTTCCACCTTTTTGCATTTTCATATTATCACATCAGCAGTAAATTTTATTTCTTCTTTCCCCTTCTGTTAATTAATTTTGTACTGCCTTCTCATTCTCATTTTTTGCATGTAGCCTTATAACTTATTGTTATATGGTTATATTTTCATATTATTGGCAGGTGTCTATTTATACTTGAATAAGAGAGACCATTGGGTACTAATAGAATCTATACTTAGCACGTCTCCAAAGAATTGTGTTCCCAATTCATAGGGAATGGGAGACGATGCTAGAATACTGACACCTGAGACATAATGCACACACCAGGTCTCATTGATAGCCACACACCCCCGCTCCTGATTGGACATCACCTAGTTTTAAACAACTCCAGCACCAGGTTACAGGGTGTCTCACTGAGGAAGCCGGAAAGCGAAACAGCTGTCTGAGGCTCAGTGCAGTGCAGCCGGAATCGTACACCCTGACATCCACGCGTACTCTCAGGTACTTTTCACTTCGAGTGACAGCCGGCGGGACCACATGGTGGGTAACGGGTCCTGCAATACCTTGCGGCATTAGGACCGTTACTACCATTAGGGTACCAGCACTGTCACCTAACTACTTTCTTCCAGACACTATAGGCGTAAGGAAGGTACCGCTCACCTGGCATCAATGTATACACATATGCAAGGAAGCAGCATACATTCAAAAGGGGATTGGTGCTCTTTATTTTCATCTTATTGATACTAATTTTCTTAAATCTTTTTTCGATGCTCTCTCATTGTCATAAGGAGAACTCAGAGGACCCCCTGCGCTGTTACATCAGGGTGCCCGAGGGTGATCTTTTCAAAAGCAGAAGCATGCTCTCTGTTTCCAACCCTTAGGTGCAGATGGGACACGCTCATTTACTGTATTAATGCATGTCCCACAGTAAACAGAAGCCACCCCACTGCATCAATGATAGGAGTGCCTTTTCTTCCCCTTTTCTGCAATTTGTACCAGCTCATTCATATGCTCCTTACCTCTTTAAGCCATCTTTTTACATACACGTATTAGAGGATATGTTAGATGTATACCCTGTTATACTGATTTCTGAATATCAATATGATGGTTACATATGAGGAGCAAGATTGATACATTTATTGCTACAGTGTGTTCTTGAGGCATACTAGATATTTCTGCCCAGACAACAAATTCAATCAGCAATAACCTGCCAATACCTGAGACGCGGATCAGGGTGTTATATATAGTGGACATTTTTTACCAAGAAATTACCAATTCTACTAATAATAGGCTTACCGGTACACTGCACTGAGAAAATCAATAGTATTTGCACTAAGACAATTACAGGATCAGTTTTTACTCATATTATGGGGATTTATATCCTAGATCTTGAATAATTATTAGAATATTTCGCTACTACCTCTCTAAGGGAACATATGATATGCAATCGATGGGGAGATTGTATGTGCTATGAAGTTTGGACACTGTTATTGTTACTTATATTCTACGCCAGTAGCATCCATTACAACAGGCTGAAATTTATGGTAAATCTATCTATAGGGCTACCGCTTCTTGTTTCAGCCGACTATATCATCCTACAATTTGTCTCCTCTTGTTAGGGGACTGTCAATGCTTATTATTGCAGGAACTATTGTCAGGATCAATAACATTGACCCTGACCAGGTCACGTGTATATATATATCTCCCCATGGTGTGTTCATACCACGCGTAAATTTAGGCGTGGTTTTTTTGTTGTTTTTTGTTTTTTTGTGAATTCTGGTATTTATGTGTACATGTTCATGTCCTAGTCTTGGTTTGTGGCAACATTTTTTTAATGATAATAAAAGTTATATTTTATGTAATATCTATCAATGAGTGCCCCCCAAAAAAAGAGTCTCTTTTTCTTCTTTTTTAGTACGAAGAGGAAATCAGCCCTCCGAATGGAGGCAGTCCTCTCAACATATACACGGAGAGCCCGTACCACATCCAAAGACCTTTCTGTGGAAGACAAACCAGCAGAGATAAAGGCCGGAACCACAATTTCTTGGTTAAGGTGGAAAGATGACACCACCTTAGGCAGATAACCGGGGCAAGTATGGAGAACTGCCCGGTCACGATGAAATATCAGGAAGGGCGGACGACAGGACAAAGCTCCTAAGTCCGACACTCTTCTAGCAGAGGCAATAGCCAACAGGAACAGGACCTTAATAGTAAGCCATTTCAGGTCCACAGAATCAAGAGGCTCAAAGGAAGACACTTGCAGGGCATTAAAGACAACAGACAGATCCCATTGAGCCACAGGAGGGACATAGGGAGGTTGTATCCGCAAGACACCCTGATTGAAGGTATGAATGTCAGGAATAGACGCAATTTTCCTCTGAAACCACACTGACAAGGCAGAAATATGAACCTTGAGGGAGGCCAGACAAAGGCCTAAATCCAGGCCCTGTTGCAGAAAAGCCAGAAGCAATGAGGTTCTGAACTTGTATACATCGTAGTTCTTAGCAGCACACCAGGTGAAGTAAGAGTTCCAGACCCTGTAGTAAACCCAAGCCGAAGCCGGTTTATGGGCCTTCAACAAAGTTTGGATGACTGCCTCAGAGAAACCTTTGGCTCTCAGGAGTGATGCTTCAAGATCCATGACGTCAAAGCCAGTCTGGCCAGGTCTGGGTAGACACAAGGGCCCTGAACAAGGAGATCTGGGCATTGAGGAAGTAGTAGAGGACGTTCCATCGATAGACCCTGCAGGTCAGAGAACCAATGCCGTCTGGGCCACGCTGTAGCGACTAGAAGTAGTATTCCTCCTTCTTCTTGAACTTCCGCAGAACCCTGGCCAGGAGTGACACCGGAGGGAACACGTATGGCAGTGTGTCCACGAATGCTGCTTGAGGATCCTTTGTCCGTGATCCGAAGACCGGAACTTTGTGATTGTGTCAAGATGCAATCAGGTCTACATCTGATAGGCCCCACTTGTCCACTAGGAGTTGAAACACCTCCGGATGAAGGCTCCACTCTCCATCATGTACATCCTGACAACTGAGGAAATCCGCTTCCCAGTTGAGGACACCCAGAATCAACACTGCCGATAATGATGGCAGATGGCGTTCCGCTCATTGAAGAATTCTGGACACTTCCATCATTGATTTTCGGCTTTCGAGTGCCGACTTGACAGTTTATGTAGGCCATCGTGGTGGCGATGTCTGACTGTACTTGAACAGGCCTGTTCCTTATCAGAGGCAGGGCTACTGTCAAAGCGTTGAACACTGCTCGCAGTTCCAGAATGTTGATGGGGAGGAGAGACTCCTCCTTTGTCCAGCAACCCTGGAGAGTGTGTTGTTCGAACACCGCACCCCAGGCCCTCAGACTGGCGTCCGTCGTCAGGAGGACCCAGTGGGGAATCCAGAAGGGATGGCCCCTGCTCAACTGTTGATCCTGGAGCCACCCGGATAGGGATAAGCGGACCTCCGGAGTCAGGACCATCATCTGAGACCTGATCTGCTGAGGCAGACCATCCCACTTAGAGAGGATTAACCGTTGGAGAGGGCGAGAATAGAATTGAGCATACTCTACCATGTCGAAAGTCAACACCATGAGGCCAAATACTTGCATCGCCGAGTGAATAGACACTTTTGGGTGAGAAGGGCAGTATCAGATCCTGTCCTGAAGTCTCAGGACTTTCTCTGGAGATAGATACAGCCTCTGGCTGTGCGTATTCAGCAGGGCCCCACAGGTGCACCATGTGCCGCACAGGGACCAGGGAGGACTTTTTCCAATTGATCAGCCATCCATGGGCTGTGAGGAATTGCACCGTCAGCTGGAGATAGCTCAGAAAGACATCTTTGGAGCTTGCCAGGATCAGCAGGTCTTCCAGATATGGCAGGATCCTGATTCCCTGTTGACGGAGATGAGCTGTCATCATGGCCATGACCTTGGTGAAAATCCAAGGGGCCATAGTCAGTCCAAACGACAGAGCCCTGAATTGATAATGGAGGTTGCCAATAGCAAACCGCAGATATTGCTTAGGCGAAATGGCAATAGGTATATGCAGGTAAGCATCCTGTATGTCCAGGGATACCATGTAGTCCCCAGGTTCCATGGCCAGTACAATGGAGAACAGTGTTTCTATATGGAACTTGGAAACTCTCACAAACTTGTTCAGTGACTTGAGGTTGAGAATAGGCCGGTAAGACCCATTGGGTTTAGGTACTAAAAACAGAGTCGAGTAGTAGCCCCTCCCCAATTGGGAGATAGGCACCGGCATCACCACTCCTGTCTCTAGGAGTGATTTGACAACCAAGTGTAGAGCTCGCACCTTCAGTGAGTCTGATGGGATGACCATTGTGTAGAACTGGTGAGGGGGACGTCTCTTAAAAGAGACTGCGTACTCGTGAGAGACAACTTCCTGCACCCACACATCTGAAGTGGTCCTTAACCAGACCTTGGTGAACTGCACAAGTCGGCCTCCCACCCTGGAGTCCCCCAGGGGGAGGCCCACCCCGTCATACTGGAGGCTTGTCCTGTTTGGAAGCAGGCTGACGGGCAGCCCAGGATGGTTTAGATTTGGGCTTACCGGTCTTGAAAGTACAAGGCTTGCTCGAGTACCCCTGACCCTTTGATTTACCTGAGGTCTGAAAGGAACAAAAAGTAGTGCTTTTAGCTTTCGGAGCAGAAGGAGTAGTTTTAGGAAGGCACACAGTCTTAGTAGAGACTAAGTCAGTCATGATCTTATTAAGATCTTCTCCAAAAAGGATGTCTCCCTTAAAAGGGAGCACCACCAGAGTCTTCTTGGAATCTAGGTCCACCTTGCACCCACAGAATCCGGCGAGCCAAAATAGACGTAGTGGATGCTTTGGATTCCAGAATACCTGCCTCAGATGACGCCTCTTCAATATAATGGGAGGCAGTGGTAATATGAGACAGACATTGTTTGGCAATGTCAGAAATATCCTGAGGTAGCTCTTCCTCCAGTACCTGAACCCACGTATCAATAGCTTTTGCAGCCCAGGAGGCCGCAATAGTGGGCCTGTGAATTGCCCCAGTTAGGGAATAAATACACTTCAGGCATCCCTCCACACGCTTATCTGTCGGCTCCTTCAGGGAGGTGACAGTGGTGACAGGCAGAGAAGAGGAAACCACGATCCGTGCGATGTGCGAGTTGACCGGCGGTGGAGTTTCCCACTTGTTAGTTAACTGCTGGGATAGGAAAACGAGCCAACATCTTCTTGGATAGGGCAAACTTCTTTCCTGGGGAGACCCAAGCCTCTTGATGCATGTCAATTAAAAGGTAAGAGTGAAGACTTCCGCTTCCGGACCCGCTGATGAGAGCCACGCGTTAGTGTAGCTCTGACACCGCCGCCGGGCTCCTGCTCTCACGGCTGCTCGTACAGCCTCCATGCCGCCGGGACCAACACCTGCTAACCCTCTGGACTCCGCTTCCTACTCACAGCAATGCCCCGCAATAAAAATAAAAAAAACCAGAGGAGGGGCTTTCCAAAATGGCGCCCAGAGCTGATTATACTGACTCTCCAACACCTGTCTCTGAGGTCAGGCATGCGGGACCGCATGCAACAGGTGAGATGACTCCCCAGACCCCCTCTGGGCACACTTTACCCAGATGCCGCAGACCCTGCACACTTAGACTCTCCTGTGACTTACAGGGAAATGGTGTCAGCCATACGGGAAGCCATAGGCCCCCTAATCACTGCACAAACTGCTAGCATCTCGCAACAACTAGATAAACTTACCCACAGGATACAGGAAACTGAACAGAGGCTAGGTGCTGTATTTTCAGACGTTGCTGTTCTCCAGACATTTTCTTCTAAACAAAGGAAACTCCAGCACTCTATTATCAACGAGTTTCACAAATTTATACATGGGAAGTGTTGAGGATGAACATGTGTGGGGGAGCGATCTCGGGGCGGGCCTGGTTCTCTACTGTCATTTTATAGATGATTTGTTTTTTGTTTGGGATCACAATATAGCACCTTTAACCCCTTTTTTAATTAGTTTGAATAATAATCAATATGGACTCACGTTCACTAGTAATTATAATTTTGAAAATATCACGTATTTGGATATAGCTCTCTCCGTAGAAAATAATACATTGGTCACTGACACCTATGTTAAGAAGGAGGATCAGACTAAATTCCTAAACTATCAAAGTAACCATTTGAGAAAATGGCGTGATAATATCCTGAAAGGCCAATTCATCCGTATGAAACAAAATTGTTCATCAGAGTTGGGTTTTGAGAGACAAGCACAGAGATTATATATGTCCTTTGTAGAACAGGGCTACCCTCGGGAGGTGGTAGATATAGCCTATAAAGAAGTACAGGGAATGACAAGAGAACCTATGCTTGCTGTGCCTAGAACTAAGGGACAGCGAGAAAATAAGGATAAAGATAGGACATTGAGCTTTATAACTCAATATAATTCACATGTTACAGAAATTAAGACTATCATAAGAAAGAACAGTCAAATATTATTATTAGATAATCACATAGGAGATCTCATTAGTCCAGAGAGAGGAGTAACGTTTCGTAAAGCACAGACTATTAAAAGTAAATTAGCTCCTAGTCATTATAAGAAGAAATTGTCAAGTATAAATGATGAGAATAAGGGGGAAAATTGGTTATCTATAAAGCGACCTGCTGGATTTCATAGATGTGGGAAGGATAGATGTGAAACATATAAGTTTACTGAAAAAAAGTCCACCATTATAAGGTCCTTTGTCACTAATGAATGTTATAATATTAAGGACTATGGCCCTCATTCCGAGTTGTTCGCTCGGTAAAAATCTTCGCATCGCAGCGATTTTCCGCTTAATGCGCATGCGCAATGTTCGGAACTGCGACTGCGCCAAGTAAATGTGCTATGCACTTAGGAATTTTACTCACGGCTTTTTCATCGGTCTGGCGATCGTAATGTGATTGACAGGAAATGGGTGTTACTGGGCGGAAACAGGCCGTTTTATGGGCGTGTGGGAAAAAACGCTACCGTTTCCGAAAAAAACGCAGGAGTGGCCGGAGGAACGGAGTAGTGTCTGGGCGAACGCAGGGAGTGTTTGTGACGTCAAACCAGGAACGACAAGCACTGAACTGATCGCAGATGCCGAGTAAGTCTGAAGCTACTCAGAAACTAGAGATGAGCGCCGGAAATTTTTCGGGTTTTGTGTTTTGGTTTTGGGTTCGGTTCCGCGGCCGTGTTTTGGGTTCGACCGCGTTTTGGCAAAACCTAACCGAATTTTTTTTGTCGGATTCGGGTGTGTTTTGGATTCGGGTGTTTTTTTCCAAAAAACCTAAAAAACAGCTTAAATCATAGAATTTGGGGGTCATTTTGATCCCAAAGTATTATTAACCTCAAAAACCATCATTTCCACTCATTTTCAGTCTATTCTGAATACCTCACACCTCACAATATTATTTTTAGTCCTAAAATTTGCACCGAGGTCGCTGGATGACTAAGCTCAGCGACCCTAGTGGCCGACACAAACACCTGGCCCATCTAGGAGTGGCACTGCAGTGTCACGCAGGATGTCCCTTCCAAAAAACCCTCCCCAAACAGCACATGACGCAAAGAAAAAAAGAGGCGCAATGAGGTAGCTGTGTGAGTAAGATAAGCGACCCTAGTGGCCGACACAAACACCGGGCCCATCTAGGAGTGGGACTGCAGTGTCACGCAGGATGTCCCTTCCAAAAAACCCTCCCAAAACAGCACATGACGCAAAGAAAAAAAGAGGCGCAATGAGGTAGCTGTGTGAGTAAGATAAGCGACCCTAGTGGCCGACACAAACACCGGGCCCATCTAGGAGTGTCACTGCAGTGTCACGCAGGATGGCCCTTCCAAAAAACCCTCCCCAAACAGCACATGACGCAAAGAAAAAAAGAGGCGCAATGAGGTAGCTGTGTGAGTAAGATAAGCGACCCTAGTGGCCGACACAAACACCGGGCCCATCTAGAAGTGTCACTGCAGTGTCACGCAGGATGTCCCTTCCAAAAAACCCTCCCCAAACAGCACATGACGCAAAGAAAAAAAGAGGCGCAATGAGGTAGCTGTGTGAGTAAGATAAGCGACCCTAGTGGCCGACACAAACACCGGGCCCATCTAGGAGTGTCACTGCAGTGTCACGCAGGATGTCCCTTCCAAAAAACCCTCCCCAAACAGCACATGACGCAAAGAAAAAAAGAGGCGCAATGAGGTAGCTGTGTGAGTAAGATAAGCGACCCTAGTGGCCGACACAAACACCGGGCCCATCTAGGAGTGGCACTGCAGTGTCACGCAGGATGGCCCTTCCAAAAAACCCTCCCCAAACAGCACATGACGCAAAGAAAAATTAAAGAAAAAAGAGGTGCAAGATGGAATTGTCCTTGGGCCCTCCCACCCACCCTTATGTTGTATAAACAGGACATGCACACTTTAACCAACCCATCATTTCAGTGACAGGGTCTGCCACACGACTGTGACTGATATGACGGGTTGGTTTGGACCCCCACCAAAAAAGAAGCAATTAATCTCTCCTTGCACAAACTGGCTCTACAGAGGCAAGATGTCCACCTCATCATCATCCTCCGATATATCACCGTGTACATCCCGCTCCTCACAGATTATCAATTCGTTCCCACTGGAATCCACCATCTCAGCTCCCTGTGTACTTTGTGGAGGCAATTGCTGCTGGTCAATGTCTCCGCGGAGGAATTGATTATAATTCATTTTAATGAACATCATCTTCTCCACATTTTCTGGATGTAACCTCGTACGCCGATTGCTGACAAGGTGAGCGGCGGCACTAAACACTCTTTCGGAGTACACACTTGTGGGAGGGCAACTTAGGTAGAATAAAGCCAGTTTGTGCAAGGGCCTCCAAATTGCCTCTTTTTCCTGCCAGTATAAGTACGGACTGTGTGACGTGCCTACTTGGATGCGGTCACTCATATAATCCTCCACCATTCTTTCAATGTTGAGAGAATCATATGCAGTGACAGTAGACGACATGTCCGTAATCGTTGTCAGGTCCTTCAGTCCGGACCAGATGTCAGCATCAGCAGTCGCTCCAGACTGCCCTGCATCACCGCCAGCGGGTGGGCTCGGAATTCAGAGCCTTTTCCTCGCACCCCCAGTTGCGGGAGAATGTGAAGGAGGAGATGTTGACAGGTCGCGTTCCGCTTGACTTGACAATTTTCTCACCAGCAGGTCTTTCAACCCCAGCAGACTTGTGTCTGCCGGAAAGAGAGATCCAAGGTAGGTTTTAAATCTAGGATCGAGCACGGTGGCCAAAATGTAGTGCTCTGATTTCAACAGATTGACCACCCGTGAATCCTTGTTAAGCGAATTAAGGGCTCCATCCACAAGTCCCACATGCCTAGCGGAATCGCTCCGTGTTAGCTCCTCCTTCAATGTCTCCAGCTTCTTCTGCAAAAGCCTGATGAGGGGAATGACCTGACTCAGGCTGGCAGTGTCTGAACTGACTTCACCTGTGGCAAGTTCAAAGGGCATCAGAACCTTGCACAACGTTGAAATCATTCTCCACTGCGCTTGAGACAGGTGCATTCCACCTCCTATATCGTGCTCAATTGTATAGGCTTGAATGGCCTTTTGCTGCTCCTCCAACCTCTGAAGCATATAGAGGGTTGAATTCCACCTCGTTACCACTTCTTGCTTCAGATGATGGCAGGGCAGGTTCAGTAGTTTTTGGTGGTGCTCCAGTCTTCTGTACGTGGTGCCTGTACGCCGAAAGTGTCCCGCAATTCTTCTGGCCACCGACAGCATCTCTTGCACGCCCCTCTCGTTTTTTAAATAATTCTGCACCACCAAATTCAAGGTATGTGCAAAACATGGGACGTGCTGGAATTTGCCCATATTTAATGCACACACAATATTGCTGGCGTTGTCCGATGCCACAAATCCACAGGAGAGTCCAATTGGGGTAAGCCATTCCGCGATGATCTTCCTCAGTTGCCGTAAGAGGTTTTTAGCTGTGTGCGTATTCTGGAAAGCGGTGATACAAAGCGTAGCCTGCCTAGGAAAGAGTTGGCGTTTGCGAGATGCTGCTACTGGTGCCGCCGCTGCTGTTCTTGCGGCGGGAGTCCATACATCTACCCAGTGGGCTGTCACAGTCATATAGTCCTGACCCTGCCCTGCTCCACTTGTCCACATGTCCGTGGTTAAGTGGACATTGGGTACAGCTGCATTTTTTAGGACACTGGTGACTCTTTTTCTGAGGTCTGTGTACATTTTCGGTATCGCCTGCCTAGAGAAATGGAACCTAGATGGTATTTGGTACCGGGGACACAGTACCTCCAACAAGTCTCTAGTTGGCTCTGCAGTAATGATGGATACCGGAACCACGTTTCTCACCACCCAGGATGCCAAGGCCTCAGTTATCCGCTTTGCAGTAGGATGACTGCTGTGATATTTCATCTTCCTCGCAAAGGACTGTTGAACAGTCAATTGCTTACTGGAAGTAGTACAAGTGGGCTTACGACTTCCCCTCTGGGATGACCATCGACTCCCAGCAGCAACAACAGCAGCGCCAGCAGCAGTAGGCGTTACACGCAAGGATGCATCGGAGGAATCCCAGGCAGGAGAGGACTCGTCAGAATTGCCAGTGACATGGCCTGCAGGACTATTGGCATTCCTGGGGAAGGAGGAAATTGACACTGAGGGAGTTGGTGGGGTGGTTTGCGTGAGCTTGGTTACAAGAGGAAGGGATTTACTGGTCAGTGGACTGCTTCCGCTGTCGCCCAAAGTTTTTGAACTTGTCACTGACTTATTATGAATGCGCTGCAGGTGACGTATAAGGGAGGATGTTCCGAGGTGGTTAACGTCCTTACCCCTACTTATTACAGCTTGACAAAGGCAACACACGGCTTGACACCTGTTGTCCGCATTTCTGTTGAAATACTTCCACACCGAAGAGCTGATTTTTTTGGTATTTTGACCAGGCATGTCAGTGGCCATATTCCTCCCACGGACAACAGGTGTCTCCCCGGGTGCCTGACTTAAACAAACCACCTCACCATCAGAATCCTCCTGGTCAATTTCCTCCCCAGCGCCAGCAACACCCATATCCTCCTCATCCTGGTGTACTTCAACACTGACATCTTCAATCTGACTATCAGGAACTGGACTGCGGGTGCTCCTTCCAGCACTTGCAGGGGGCGTGCAAATGGTGGAAGGCGCATGCTCTTCACGTCCAGTGTTGGGAAGGTCAGGCATCGCAACCGACACAATTGGACTCTCCTTGTGGATTTGGGATTTCGAAGAACGCACAGTTCTTTGCGGTGCTTTTGCCAGCTTGAGTCTTTTCAGTTTTCTAGCGAGAGGCTGAGTGCTTCCATCCTCATGTGAAGCTGAACCACTAGCCATGAACATAGGCCAGGGCCTCAGCCGTTCCTTGCCACTCCGTGTGGTAAATGGCATATTGGCAAGTTTACGCTTCTCCTCCGACAATTTTATTTTAGGTTTTGGAGTCCTTTTTTTACTGATATTTGGTGTTTTGGATTTGACATGCTCTGTACTATGACATTGGGCATCGGCCTTGGCAGACGACGTTGCTGGCATTTCATCGTCTCGGCCATGACTAGTGGCAGCAGCTTCAGCACGAGGTGGAAGTGGATCTTGATCTTTCCCTAATTTTGGAACCTCAACATTTTTGTTCTCCATATTTTAATAGGCACAACTAAAAGGCACCTCAGGTAAACAATGGAGATGGATGGATACTAGTATACAATTATGGATGGACTGCCGAGTGCCGACACAGAGGTAGCTACAGCCGTGAACTACCGTACTGTGTCTGCTGCTAATATAGACTGGTTGATAATGAGATGTAGTATGTATAAAGAAGAAAGAAAAAAAAAACCACGGGTAGGTGGTATACAATTATGGATGGACTGCCGAGTGCCGACACAGAGGTAGCTACAGCCGTGGACTACCGTACTGTACTGTGTCTGCTGCTAATATAGACTGGATGATAATGAGATGTAGTATGTATAAAGAAGAAAGAAAAAAAAAACCACGGGTAGGTGGTATACAATTATGGATGGACTGCCGAGTGCCGACACAGAGGTAGCTACAGCCGTGGACTACCATACTGTACTGTGTCTGCTGCTAATATAGACTGGTTGATAATGAGATGTAGTATGTATAAAGAAGAAAGAAAAAAAAAACACGGGTAGGTGGTATACAATTATGGATGGACTGCCGAGTGCCGACACAGAGGTATCTACAGCCGTGAACTACCGTACTGTGTCTGCTGCTAATATAGACTGGTTGATAATGAGATGTAGTATGTATAAAGAAGAAAGAAAAAAAAAACCACGGGTAGGTGGTATACAATTATGGATGGACTGCCGAGTGCCGACACAGAGATAGCTACAGCCGTGGACTACCGTACTGTACTGTGTCTGCTGCTAATATAGACTGGATGATAATGAGATGTAGTATGTATAAAGAAGAAAGAAAAAAAAACCACGGGTAGGTGGTATACAATTATGGATGGACTGCCGAGTGCCGACACAGAGGTAGCTACAGCCGTGGACTACCGTACTGTACTGTGTCTGCTGCTAATATAGACTGGATGATAATGAGATGTAGTATGTATAAAGAAGAAAGAAAAAAAAACCACGGGTAGGTGGTATACAATTATGGATGGACTGCCGAGTGCCGACACAGAGGTAGCTACAGCCGTGGACTACCGTACTGTACTGTGTCTGCTGCTAATATAGACTGGATGATAATGAGATGTAGTATGTATAAAGAAGAAAGAAAAAAAAACCACGGGTAGGTGGTATACAATTATGGATGGACTGCCGAGTGCCGACACAGAGGTAGCTACAGCCGTGAACTACCGTACTGTGTCTGCTGCTAGTATAGACTGGATGATAAATAATGATATAAAAAATATATATATATCACTACTGCAGCCGGACAGGTATATATTATATAATGAGGGACCTGCTGGACACTGTCTGTCAGCAGAATGAGTTTTTTAATTTTTATAGAATAAAAAAACACCACACAAGTCACACGACGAGTGTACTTTTTCAGGCAGACAATCACAATATACTATACTGGTGGTCAGTGTGGTCAGGTCACTGGTCACAGTGGTCAGTGGTCAGTCACACTGGCAGTGGCACTCTGGCAGCAAAAGTGTGCACTGTTTAATATGTACTCCTGGCTCCTGCTATAACCTATAACTGCTCCCCAGTCTCCCCCACAATTAAGCTGTGTGAGCACAGTCAGATATTATACATAGATGATGCAGCACACTGGGCTGAGCACAGATATGGTATGTGAGTGTGACTGAGTCACTGTGTATCGTTTTTTTCAGGCAGAGAACAAGAACAGAACGGATTATTAAATAATAATAAATTATAAAACTGCACTGGTGGGTCAGGTCACTGGTCATCAGTCACTAGTATAACTCCTCCTAAGCTCCAGTAAGTAAATGAAGTGTCTCACTCTCACTCTATCTATTTTAATTTCTAAACGGAGAGGACGCCAGCCACGTCCTCTCCCTATCAATCTCAATGCACGTGTGAAAATGGCCGCGACGCGCGGCTCCTTATATAGAATCCGAGTCTCGCGATAGAATCCGAGCCTCGCGAGAATCCGACAGCGTGATGATGACGTTCGGGCGCGCTCGGGTTAACCGAGCAAGGCGGGAAGATCCGAGTCGCTCGGACCCGTGTAAAAAAACATGAAGTTCGGGCGGGTTCGGATTCAGAGAAACCGAACCCGCTCATCTCTATCAGAAACTGCTACGAGGTGTGTAATCGCAATAGTGCGATTACTTCGTTCGCAATTTTAAGATGCTAAGATTCACTCCCAGTAGGCGGGGGCTTAGCGTGAGCAACTCTGCTAAAATCGCCTTGCGAGCGAACAACTCGGAATGACCTCCTATATTAATTGTAGATCTATATATGTAATATATGTACTTACTTGTGGTTGCGGCAAACAGTGGCCCTCATTCCGAGTTGTTCGCTCGCTAGCTGCTTTTAGCAGCATTGCACACGCTAAGCCGCCGCCCTCTGGGAGTGTATCTTAGCTTAGCAGAATTGCGAACGAAAGATTAGCAGAATTGTGAATAGAAATGTCTTAGCAGTTTCTGAGTAGCTCCAGACTTAATCCTACATTGCGATCAGTTCAGTCAGTTTCGTTCCTGGTTTGACGTCACAAACACACCCAGCGTTCGCCCAGACACTCCCCCGTTTCTTCAGACACTCCCGCGTTTTTCCCAGAAACGCCAGCGTTTTTTCGCACACTCCCAGAAAACGGCCAGTTTCTGCCCAGAAACACCCACTTCCTGTCAATCACACTACGATCACCAGAACGATGAAAAATCCTCGTAATGCCGTGAGTAAAATACCTAACTTTTGTGTAAAATAACTAAGCGCATGCGCTCTACGAACCTTGCGCATGCGCAGTAAGTGACTAATCGCAGTATAGCGAAAATCGGCAACGAGCGAACAACTCGGATTGACCCCCAGTATGTGGGCCGCACTACAAGGACACTGCATACAAGATTTATGGAGCACAAGCGTAATATAAGAAAAAATCTAGTCACATTGTCTATCAAATCATATATCAAGCTGCATGGAGGGTACTTTTGATAAGATTAATATTAGGGGCATTGAGCATATCGTGGTGACGCAGAGAGGGGGCAATCGCTTCAATTTGCTCTGCAAGCGTGAAGCGTTCTGGATTTTTAGATTATGTACATTAAAGCCGCATGGACTAAACGATATGGTAGAATTTAATAATATATGATTTAGATCATTGAGTCGAATGGAGTTAATGAATGGTAGAATGAATAAATTAGGATATTTTATATATAATAAATTGGATTAAATTAGATATTAGGTGAATTAAGGTTTAATGTAAATTCATATATATATATATATATATATATACATATGTACAGAGTATTGTAATGTCCATGTTATTAGGAATTGATTTGATTGATTAGTTTAATCAATTAATTGATTAATTTATATGAGTTGTTTGGCATGCATGCATATATTATGGTCTTCTATAGAGAATTTTCTCTTGGTATATGTGGCATACTATATATTTATATACTTTACCTTTTATAAGCCTTTGACATATGAATTATTCATTATGTATGTGAAATAAGTCTATTAGATTCTCTTTCTATATATTAGAGATGTGCACCGGACATTTTTCGGGTTTTGTGTTTTGGTTTTGGATTCGGTTCCGTGGCCATGTTTTAGATTCGGACGCGTTTTGGCAAAACCTCCCTGAAAATTAACTAAGCGACCCAAGTGGCCGGCACAAACACCTGGCCCATCTAGGAGTAACACTGCAGTGTCAGACAGGATGGCACTTAAAAAAAATTGGCCCCAAACATCACATGATGCAAAGCAAACATAGTCCCACTGCACAAAAGTGGAAGCAAGGAAGCAAGGAAGAGACAAACAACTACAGACCAGTGAGTCTTACATCAGTAGTAGGGAAATTGATGGAAAAAAGAAAGAAAGAGTTGTAGATTATCTCAAATCCGGCAATTTACAGGATCCCAAACAGCATGGATTCACTGGGGGGAGATCATGTCAAACAAATCTTATTGACTTTTTTGATTGTGTGACTAAAGTGATGGATAAAGGTGGAGCCATGGATATAGCTTATCTAGACTTTAGTAAGGCTTTTGACACTGTTCCACATCGCAGACTGCTAAATAAACTTGAAAGTTTGGGATTGGATATTAGGATTATTGAATGGATAAGATCTTGGTTGAAGGATAGAAAACAGAGAAATGTGGTAAATGGAGTGCATTCACAGGAGGGAAATGTTACCAGTGGAGTACCCCAGGGATCTGTACTTGGACCAGTGCTTTTTAATATCTTTATTGGTGACATTGCAAATGGCATTAAAGGGAAAGTATGCCTTTTTGCAGATGACACAAAGGTATGCAACAGGGTAGACACACCAGGTGGGGTAAAACAAATGATTGAGGATCTAGGTAGACTAGAGGAATGGTCAAGAGTGTGGCAATTACAGTTTAATGCCAAAAAATGCAAAATCATGCACTTGGGTCTCAAAAATCCAAAAGCTAAATATAGTATAAATGGCACTATACTGGAAACTACTGAGGAGGAAAGGGATCTAGGAGTCACTATTTCAGATGACTTAAAGGCAGGTAAGCAATGTAACAAGGCAATGAGGAAGGCTAGTCAGATGCTTGGCTGCATTGGGAGAGGAATCAGCAGCAGAAAGAAAGAAGTAATAATGCCACTGTATAGGTCATTGGTACGGCCTCATCTAGAATACTGTATTCAGTTCTGGAGGCCATATCTTCAAAAGAATATTAATACATTAGAAACTGTACAAAGGAGGGCAACTAAAATGGTGCATGGCCTACATCACAAAACATACCCAGAAAGACTAAGAAATCTCAATATGTATAGTTTGGAGCAGAGAAGGGAAAGGGGGGACATGATAGAAACTTTCAAATATATCAAGGGTTTTAACAAAGTCCAGGAGGGAAACATTCTCCAAATGAAGAGAAGCAATAGGACACGAGGACATGCACTGAGACTGGAGGGGGGGAGGTTCAGGGGAAATTTTCGGAAAAATTATTTCGCAGAAAGGGTAGTGGACAAGTGGAATAACCTCCCATCAGAGGTGGTAAAGGTTAAGACAGTAGAGCAATTTAAACATGCATGGGATAGACATAAGGATATCCTTACAAAGAAATAAGGATCAAATAAGGTTAGAGATAAAAATAATGTAAAAAAAGGGGCAGACTAGATGGGCCAAGTGGTTCTTATCTGCCGACAAATTCTATGTTTCTATGTTTCTATAAATTAAAGAAAAAAGAGGTGCAAGATGGAATTGTCCTTGGGCCCTCCCACCCACCCTCATGTTGTATAAACAGGACATGCACACTAACAAACCCATAATTTCAGCGACAGGGTCTGCCACACGACTGTGACTGAAATGACTGGTTGGTTTGGGCCCCCACCAAAAAAGAAGCAATCAATCTCTCCTTGCACAAACTGGCTCTACAGAGGCAAGATGTCCACCTCCTCCTCATCGTCCGATTCCTCACCCCTTTCACTGTGTACATCCCCCTCCTCACAGATTATTAATTCGTCCCCACTGGAATCCACCATCTCAGGTCCCTGTATACTTTCTGGAGGCAATTGCTGGTGAATGTCTCCACGGAGGAATTGATTATAATTCATTTTGATGAACATCATCTTCTCCACATTTTCTGGAAGTAACCTCATACGCCGATTGCTGACAAGGTGAGCGGCTGCACTAAACACTCTTTCGGAGTACACACTGGAGGGGGGGCAACTTAGGTAAAATAAAGCCAGTTTGTGCAAGGGCCTCCAAATTGCCTCTTTTTCCTGCCAGTATATGTACGGACTGTCTGACGTGCCTACTTGGATGCGGTCACTCATATAATCCTCCATCATTCTTTCAATGGTGACAGAATCATATGCAGTGACAGTAGACGACATGTCAGTAATCGTTGGCAGGTCCTTCAGTCCAGACCAGATGTCAGCACTCGCTCCAGACTGCCCTGCATCACCGCCAGCGAGTGGGCTCTGAATTCTTAGCATTTTCCTCGCAGCCCCAGTTGCGGGAGAATGTGAAGGAGGAGCTGTTGACGGGTCACGTTCCGCTTGACTTGACAAGTGTCTCACCAGCAGGTCTGAGCACCTCTGCAGACTTGTGTCTGCCGGAAAGAGAGATACAACGTAGGCTTTAAACCTAGGATCGAGCACGGTGGCCAAAATGTAGTGCTCTGATTTCAACAGATTGACCACCCGTGAATCCTGGTTAAGCGAATTAAGGGCTCCATCCACAAGTCCCACATGCTTAGCGGAATCGTGCCATTTTAGCTCCTCCTTCAATCTCTCCAGCTTCTTCTGCAAAAGCCTGATGAGGGGAATGACCTGACTCAGGCTGGCAGTGTCTGAACTGACTTCATGTGTGGCAAGTTCAAAGGGTTGCAGAACCTTGCACAAAGTTGAAATCATTCTCCACTGCACTTGAGTCAGGTGCATTCCCCCTCCTTTGCTTATATCATAGGCAGATGTATAGGCTTGAATGGCCTTTTGCTGCTCCTCCATCCTCTGAAGCATATAGAGGGTTGAATTCTACCTCGTTACCACCTCTTGCTTCAAATGATGGCGGGGCAGGTTCAGGAGTGTTTGCTGGTGCTCCAGTCTTCGGCACGCGGTGGCTGAATGCCGAAAGTGGCCCGCAATTCTTCGGGACACCGACAGCATCTCTTGTACGCCCCTGTCGTTTTAAAAAAAATTCTGCACCACCAAATTCAATGTATGTGCAAAACATGGGACGTGCTGGAATTTGCCCACATGTAATGCATGCACAATATTAGTGGCGTTGTCCGATGTCACAAATCCCCAGGAGAGTCCAATTGGGGTAAGCCATTCTGCGATGATGTTCCTCAGTTTCCGTAAGAGGTGTCAGCTGTGTGCCTCTTATGGAAAGCGGTGATACAAAGCGTAGCCTGCCTAGGAACGAGTTGGCGTTTGCGAGATGCTGCTACTGGTGCCGCCGCTGTTGTTGCTACAGGAGGCAATACATCTACCCAGTGGGCTGTCACAGTCGTATAGTCCTGAGTCTGCCCTGCTCCACTTGTCCACATGTCCATGGTTAAGTGGATATTGGGTACAACTGCATTTTTTAGGACACTGGTGACTCTTTTTCTGAGGTCTGTGTACATTCTCGGTATCGCCTGCCTAGAGAAATGGAACCTAGATGGTATTTGGTACTGGGGACACAGTACCTCAATCAAGTCTTTAATTCCCTGTGAATTAACGGTGGATACCAGACACACGTTTAACACCACCACAGCTGCCAAGACCTGAGTCTGACCTACGCTTTGCAGCAGGATGACTACTGTGATATTTAATCTTCCTCGCAAAGGACTGTTGGACAGTCAATTGCTTACTTTAAGTAGTACAAGTGGTCTTCCGACTTCCCCTGTGGGATGACGATCGACTCCCAGCAGCAACAACAGCAGCGCCAGCAGCAGTAGGCGTTACACTCACGGATGCATCGGAGGAATCCCAGGCAGGATAGAACTCGTCAGACTTGCCAGTGACATGGCCTGCAGGACTATTGGCTTTCCTGTGTAAGGAGGAAATTGATACTGAGGGAGTTGGTGGTGTGGTTTGCAGGAGCTTGGTTACAAGAGGAAGGGATTTAGTTGTCAGTGGACTGCTGCCGCTGTCACACAAAGTTTTTAAACAAGTCAGTGACTTCTGATGAATGCGCTGCAGGTGACGTATAAGGGAGGATGTTCCTAGGTGGTTAACGTCCTTACCCCTACTTATTACAACTTGACAAAGGCAACACACGGCTTGACACCTGTTGTCCGCATTTCTGTTAAAATAATTCCACACCGAAGAGGTGATTTTTTTTGTCATTTGACCAGGCATGTCAATGGCCATATTCGTCCCACGGACAACAGGTGTCTCCCTGGGTGCCTGACTTAAACAAACCACCTCACCATCAGAATCCTCCTTGTCAATTTCCTCCTCAGCAACAGCAACACCCATATCCTCATCCTGGTGTACTTCAACAGTGACATCTTCAATTTGACTATCAGGAACTGGACTGCGGGTGCTCCTTCCAGCACTTGCAGGGGGTGTGCAAATAGTGGAAGGTGCCACCTCTTCCCGTCCAGTGTTGGGAAGGTCAGGCATCGCAACCGACACAATTGGACTCTCCTTGGGGATTTGTGATTTAGAATAACGTACAGTTCTTTGCTGTGCTTTTGCCAGCTTAAGTCTTTTCATTTTTCTAGCGGGAGGATGAGTGCTTCCATCCTCATGTGAAGCTGAACCACTAGCCATGAACATAGGCCAGGGCCTCAGCCATTCCTTGCCACTCCGTGTCGTAAATGGCATATTGGCAAGTTTACGCTTTTCATCAGACGCTTTTAATTTAGATTTTTGGGTCTGTCAAAGTCAGAAAAATGTCTCAATGCACGTTGCCATATTTGCACCGCACACTGGTCCGTGCTGCGCATGCGTACGCTCTCCCGTGGAAGCGCATACCCGCAATAGCGTGCACTCGCACGCGCAGTATGCGCATTTACGGTAGAGTTTATGTGATCGTAGCGTGCGACTCATTAGTTACAAATGTTCACAATTAATGTAGTTTATAGATCATGATCCCTTTGATAGTTTCTGTAAGTTTGGTTAAAGTATAATGTCCCAGAGCTGAGGAATCCCTCTTTGCATCGTACGAAGGGTTTAACAGGAATCATACAGCAGTATTTGGTACCCATCGGAAGAGTATTTGATTAGCAATATTCCGGTGTTGGTTTGGAGCGTATTAATCGCTCGTGCGAATAGTTATGGACATAAGAAGTTTATGTCCATTTCTATGATTTGCACATACTCAGGTATGCGGCGGGAAACCCAGTTTCCCACCCACCTGAGCTGTTGGAAATCGTCACAGCCCACCTGTATGAATCACCCTATGACCTTTTGTTATGATGCAGGGCCGAATTCCTTCGGCCAATGGACAATGGGATTGTAGGACCAGGAGATTGCATTGTGTGTGGAGCATAAATAGGCAGGCCGACCACATCCAGCTCTCACTCTCTCATCAACGGTTATCTGCTGATAATCGGGAGCTGGATATCGAGGCGCTGGCGATCATACCCTTTGTGCGTAAGTTCTCTCCATAATCATTGTCTTTCTGCGAGCCAATCTCTCTCTCTCTATCTCTCTCCTCTTTTTCTCTTAAATACCTTATAGTATTATAGTATTGTATCGTATTGCATTTAGGTCAGTGTAGTATTGTCTTTTTGTATTTATTGTTTAGTTCTGTGGTTAGGAAGTCTCTGTTATATTGTAGTGTATCATATGTACTGTTATCCCCTTTTACAAGTATTCTAGATATAATACAGTTAATAGGCCTTGGAAACCTAAACCAGTATCTGTGTATTTCCTATAGTGATAAGTGTTCACTTGAGCGTCGGTGACGCTCAAATAGCTTTTGTAGATAGTCAGGTTACACAAGGTTGCACTTACACCCTGTACTCACATTAAGGTATTCTGTGTGTTTCGTCGGTATAAGGTTTAACATAAAGGTATAGTGTTGTGAGCGTCTGCACCGCTGGTGACCTCCTCGTGGTCTCTAGCGTATGCTACGTTACAGCGAATCTTTCCCCTAGACATAACCAATAACGTGTCCTGTGATCACTGGGCCGTGAGCGAACGTGACGCTTGAGCGTCTCGCCTACGGCTGAGCGATCGTTACGCAAATAGCGTATCATTACGGTATTTCTTAAATAAACAGCGTACAGTGTTCTTAGCTTCATAAGGGTTGTTTATACGACAAGGAATTTAGCATTGTCAATTGCGGGCTCGTCCGGTCCTTTTCACATCTGCACTAGGTAGATCAGCAGACGTTATCCCCCAGCAAAAGGGTGGGAGGTTATCTCGCAGTTGCTGACGGGATAAGCGTCTGCTTCGCTTAGGTAAAGAGTGCTGAAGGAATCCGGTAACCGGAAGTAAGAACAAAACGCTTGTGTCTTTTAAAACTGTTATTTTTCTTTTGTCTTGCGTACGCATACATTTATCTGCATTTCTTTTTCAAATTTCGTATATCACTATTCCTGTTTGCCAATTTTTTTTTATAGTTGATAGAAAGTGCTAAAAAGAGATTTGCTGTTATTTAAAAGTAGAGGTAATAGTTAAAGTATAGAACAAACACACGGTTTGTCTGAGATACAAGGCAGTCAGTGTGGATTGCGGTAGATGATCAGGGATCACCTACATTGATAAATAAATATATTGTGTTACGGTGGATCCTTTGCATTGCGTACACGTGTCGCTAACAAAGACTAGCGTACGCAATCCAAAAGGCAGACGCACGCAGCGTTCATTACGTAACGTAGCGTCTGGTTACGCCCACGTAGCCCAAGTCACGAAAAGCGATAATTAGCGAAAAGCGATAATTAGCGCAAAGCGATAATTAGCGCAAAAGCGATAAGTAACGCACAGCGGTAGATAACGCGACGCGGTAAATAACGCAAATCTATTTTTTGGAAAATCTGAAATTTAGTTTAACAGATCCTGCTCCTAATTGGTAACACTTTTGGCCTGAAGACAATTTCTGCGCAGAAATAGATATAGAAACAAAGTGTACATGTGTTGAGTGAGTGTGTTTTGTATACAAAAGTTTATATAACTTTAAGGTGGAACCAAAAGGAAAGTCGGGTACTCGTCAAGGAACATACGTGTAAGTGACATATACGGTGGCCAGGGAGGCATCCCTGGTTAAATAATATTTGAGCATTAGAGTATAGCGGACCATAAGGTAACAAGACCAGGAGGTCATAAGGAACAAGACCAGGAGGTCGTAAGGTAAAAGGTCCGCTATAAAAGTCCAGTGGCACAACGCCTGGGGTGTTGGTGCAGAACCCATATAGGCCATAAGCTCTTGCTGAAGGAATCGCGGCCGGAAACATCGATTCCATTGGTCTTTCAGTACATGACAAATAGTGCTCGTGTACTGAACGATTGGACCACACGTAATTGTGTGCAGTAGTTAGTAATCTGACCTAAATACCATTAGAGTAAAGTGGTCACAAACGCTATTTGTACATTCTGACGTGATTTGTGTAATTTTTTATTTTTGGAAGGGAAGTTCGCTGGTCACTCAGGAACTATCTAACAACCCCAACTTTACTGGAAAGAGTAAGTGTCCTGCGGGTAACCCTCATATGTTCCAGTAAACTGAAGGTTCCATAGGGGCCCTGTATCGAGTACGCTGGCATCATAACGGTGTTTACAGGTCGTATTGGTCGAGGTGGGCGAGTGAGTGGGGTACTCGGTAAACCGCCACCGCCGGCCTACTGTGGAGTAATTTGGTTGTCTGTAAAGGCTTGCTGAAAACCTTGATACAGAAAATCCAAGGAGGATTAAGCAACACCTACAGACTATGGGGGCCAGTTGCTCAGGTAGGGGGCGATCAACCCTGGTTCAGGTTGATTCTGTGAACCGACCAGTTGGGTCGGCACGATATGTAATGTGTGAAAAATATGGAATTCACACCGAATCTTTATGTGATGAATGGGAGAGAATGACTGTACAAGACAGGGACAAGTTCCCAAGAATAGGTAGCTTCAGTCCAGAGGTGTTACAAAATTTAAGGAGGAGGATATGTCTCGTAAAATCAGCAAAGAGACGAATTCAGCATCATGATTATTTACAGTTATGGCACCAGGAAGGTGAGATACAGAGAGGTTTGGCTCTGGCGGCGGGATCTGGGGCAGTCAGGAAGTTGATTGCCACAGCTCCTCCCCCACCATACATTGCAGGAGAGAAGTTGATTGCGGAGAGAAACGCACTGGGTTGTAAAACACAAACTCTTAGTAACACTGTAAATGTTAATGATGTTAACCAAATAACTCATGCAAGTATTAACCCGTGCAAGATGTACCCTGTTTTGAACCTTCCTCAGGAGTGTGATCAAGAAGACGATTCAGCAACAATTTCAGCTCTCTCTCTTGCAGCCACCATAGCAGAGACCACAGTAGGCACAGCGACACCCACGAGATTAGTGAAAGCCCCTAGCGGAGGGATAGGTGAGGTCGTGTCAACGGGTAAGTACGGCACCATGCACTACACTGAAACAATTGTACCACAACAAGCTGTAGAATCTACACAGGAAGAGGCTGTTAGAATTGCTCCTGTAAGGGTAATAGCAGTTCCCAATGGAAAAACAGATGTGTCTGGAGCCACTCCCATAAGGAACATTGCCATGTACACTCCATTTTCCAGAATGGAATTAAGAACAATAGTGTCCGAATTTCCTGACCCCAGGAAGGATTTAGTTGCTAGCCAAAAATACATCAGGGATTTAGGTAACACGGTAGAACCCAACAACAAGGATTGGCAGATACTGCTAAGAGCTTGTTTACCTTCCAATGTTGATGCAACTCAGTTTTTAGCTGATTGTGCATTGGATAAAGATGTACCGCTTACAGACGTGTACAACAAGGATAATGTAAAAAGGATAAATTTACAGCTAAAAGAGTATTTCCCAGCCGTTGTTAAATGGAATAAAATATTTTCCATTAAGCAAAAGGAGTCCGAAACGGCAATAGAATATTTTCACCGGGCACTATTAGAAATGGCAAAGTACACTGGTATAGAAGACATAAAGACCAACCCAAACCATCGAGAAGTAGCAGTATCTGTACTGATGGATGGTTTGAAAGAAACATTAAAAGCTAGGGTACAGACCACGCAGCCATGTTGGCGAGGTCTGTCAGTGTCCACCTTGAGAGAGGCTGCTATTGATCACGACAGAAATATCACTAGGCACAGGGAGTCGCAAAGTGATAAGTTGATGTCCGTAAGTATACAGGCGCTGACCACAAGGCAGCCTGCGTATGTACCACCGAATCCTGTGGGTAAGGCAAGTGTAATAACATGTTTTTCTTGTAACAGACCGGGACACTATGCACGAGACTGTAGAGTAAGAAATGTACAAAGATCTTTTCAACCCCCTAGACAACAACACCACACACGACATTGGGAGCAGGGTCCACAGAGGCGGAGTTTTGAGCCACATACAGGGGAAACAAAAAGATATCCCCCACACAGAGATTGGCATGCCTCTGGTAGTTCCCAGCTAACTCCCTCACAAGTAGTTGCTGCCAGCGGGATTCAGGGAGGTCAGCATACCCAATAGGGGTGTGGCCATACCTGTAATCTGCAACCAGTTAAATTGATTGCCAGTCTTGGAAGCGAACCAGAGATTGCAATCAATGTAGCCGGTAAAACTTTAAACTTTCTTGTAGACACAGGGGCGGCCAAGTCAGTGATCAATTCGACAGTGGGCATGAGAACCACTGGTAGGACAGTTCCAGCCATAGGAGTAACAGGAGTAGTCCAGCACTACCCTGTTAGCAAACCAGCCGAGATTACAATAGGGCCTTTGCATACCAAGCATTCCTTTTTGCTGGCTGCATCGGCACCGACCAATCTCCTGGGAAGAGACTTACTATGTAAAATGGGTTGCGTCATTTATTGTACTCCTGAAGGTGTATTCTTGGACATCCCTGAGAATCACGCTCAGGAAGTACGAGACATGTTAGACTCCCCATCAAAATTAATGTCACATTCCATTATGACAAATAGGAATCCATCCCAAGTAGAAGAGATGACATCTCAGATACCAGAGTCGCTTTGGACAAAAGATGGACAGGACACTGGATTAATGGCAAATGTAGCCCCAGTAGTAGTACAAGTAAAAGATGGTAGGATAGCTCCAAAAAATCCCACAGTATCCTCTGAAGCCAGAGGTGGAGTTAGGAGTTTTCCCGGTAATAGAGCGCTTGCTACAACAGGGCATTCTAGTAAGAACGTCCAGCACAGCAAATAGTCCCATCTTCCCTGTTAAAAAGAGTGGGGGGAGGGGTTACAGGCTAGTGCTGGATCTAAGGGGGATTAACAAAATAGTTGAGAGTCAGTTCCCCGTAGTGCCTAATCCAGCTGTCATCCTAATGCAAATTCCTCCCACTGCCAAATTTTTCACTGTTATTGACCTCTGCTCCGCTTTCTTTTCGGTACCTCTGCACCCTGACAGCCAATATTTGTTTGCATTCACATACAGAGGAGTCCAATATACGTGGACTCGGTTACCCCAAGGTTTCATAGATAGTCCAAGTATATTTTCTCAGGCTTTGCATGATTGTTTACAGTCTTTCCAACCGGAAAGTGGATCAGTGTTGATACAGTACGTGGATGACCTACTGCTGTGTTCTGATTCATTGGAGGCATCCCTGAAGGATACGAAACAGCTCCTGTTTCATCTTTCAGACACAGGTCACAAGGTCTCCAAAGACAAGTTGCAATTATGCCAAGCTAAGGTAAAATACTTGGGACACTGTCTAACACAAGGACTGAGACACCTGACCGCTGATAGAATCCAAGCCATTAAAGACATGACACTGCCACAAACCCAGCAACAGATCAGGACGTTTTTAGGAATGTGTGGGTATTGCCGTAATTGGATCCCAGGGTTTTCCATATTAGCACTACCTTTGCAGGAAATGGTCTCCTCAAACAAACCTGATCGGATTTCGCATACAGACGAATCCGAAACAGCATTTGAGAGACTCAAACAGTGCCTAACGCAGGCACCAGCATTAGGTATGCCAGACTATGGGAAACCCTTTGAGCTATACGGAACAGAAAGTGCTGGGTGCGCAGCAGGGGTACTAACACAAAAACACGGTGATGCCAGCAGGCCAATTGCATACTACAGCACGCAGCTAGACACGGTAGCGCGATCCCTCCCCACATGCTTGCGTAGCGTTGCAGCGATAGCATTGCTAGTGACGAAAAGCGAAGATGTCGTGCTAGGCCACAACCTCACAATCCATACACCACATGCGGTATCGGCCTTATTGAATTCTGCCCAAACCAGACATGTCTCATCAGCAAGGTTTACGAGATGGGAATTGGCATTAATGGCCCCAGTAAACATCACCATAAGGAGATGCAGCGCATTAAACCCTGCAACATTTCTCCCAGGTGTGCCTGGACAGGCACAAAGGGTGGGAGGTGAGAGTGATGGGGAAGGAGGATTTAATGCAAAGGAAGATACACATGATTGTATGGAATATTTGACCCAAAATTTTACCGCAAGGCCTGACATCAGTGACAATCCACTAGAAGATGCAGAACTCACGTTCTACACGGACGGTAGTTGTCACAGACAGTCAGACTCGGGAGACTTGTGTACTGGATACGCAGTCGTAGATGACCAAGACACCATAGAAGCAGAACCGCTAGGCCCACCTCACTCAGCCCAGGTTGCTGAACTGGTCGCCCTAACCAGAGCATGTGAATTGGCTAAGGGTAAGTCTGCCAATATCTACACCGATTCTAGATACGCGTTCGGGGTAGTCCATGATTTCGGAGCGCTATGGCGTCTCAGAAATTTCATGACGGCAGCTGGTACACCGATAGCGCATGCAGCTCACATAAAAAGGCTTCTAACAGCGATACAGGAACCCGACAGAGTGGCTGTTATCAAATGTAAAGCACATACATATAGTCAAGACCCAGTATCCCTTGGTAACAGCCGAGCAGACGAAGCTGCAAAGCTTGCAGCTGCTACCCCCATACGGACAGACACCACACAACTGATGGTATTTAATACCATCAACACACGAAAGTTGTGTGAAATGCAGAATTTGTGTTCCACTCAGGAGAGAGCAGTCTGGAAGGCAAAGGGATATGGCCAAGAGTCCTCAGGGCTCTGGACGGATGGACATGGTAAACCAGTGGCCCCCAGGGCATACCTTCCGTGTCTGGCTGAAGCAGCTCACGGGCTGACTCATCTAGGCAAGGAGGGGATGTGCAAATTGGTAAGAGCATACTGGTGCGCCCCAGGATTCTCCTCTCATGCTAGTAAAAGAGCAATGTCATGCCTTACCTGTCTGAGAAAGAATATTGGAAAGGCAATACCTACAGAACCCTCCCATATCCCACCTGCCGGCGGCCCTTTCCAAGTAATACAAATTGACTTCATTCAATTACCCCCATGTAGAAATTTGAAATATGTACTTGTTTGCATAGATGTTTTCTCGAATTGGGTCGAGGCTTTTCCAGCAGCTACAAATACCGCTATGTTTACAGCTAAGAAAATTGTGCAGGAATTTGTATGTAGGTATGGTATCCCTAGAATCATTGAAAGTGATAGGGGTACCCATTTTACAGGTGATGTCTTTCAAGGAATGTGTAAGTTGATGGGAATTGATAGTAAGCTGCACACTCCGTACCGTCCACAGGCGAGTGCGAAGGTCGAAAGAGTGAACAGCACTATTAAAAATAAATTGAGTAAAGTAATGGCAGAGACAGGATTGACGTGGCCAGAAGCTTTACCCATTGTTTTGTATAGTATCAGAACCACTCCCAGGTCCCCTCTTAATCTGTCTCCTTTTGAAATTCTGTTTGGTCGACAACCGCATGTCATGATTAACCCTCAGGATGATTTGAAATGTAACAATGAAGTAACTGTAAAGTACTTAATTAATATGAGTAAGCAGTTGAGGAATCAAAATGATAATCTGAAGTTGGTGATTCCTGATTTACCAGATAGTAATTGTCATGACATTGAACCTGGGGATTATGTAATGATACGAAATTTTCTACGCTCAGGTTGTCTTATTGATAGATGGGAAGGACCATACCAGGTCTTATTGACTAGCACCACAGCATTGAAGGTTGCTGAGAGAGAGACTTGGGTCCATTCATCCCACTGCAAGAAGGTTGCTGATCCAGAGAAGTCCCGTGATAAGGAACAGACGGTAGAGGTTGTATCACTAGAGTGTCTGTTCCAGGAGGACTGAGGCGGCACCTGAGCCTTGAAGACCGAAAGCAGCTGTCGACTCCCCTCTCCCTTTTATTGTTTTCTCCACTTCCCATCCCCTCTCCTTTAAAATTTCTTTTTCCCCCTTCTCATTCTTCTATATTTCCTCCTCAAAGATGGACTTGCCCCAAGAGACTGTGATCCGGATTTTGATGTTAACCATGATGTTGACCAGAGCAGTCTGTTCCGGCGAGAGTACCATAGAGGTCGAAAGAGGTTCTGGAATGGGTTCCGATTATGATGATGGAGGCGTAGTTTTCCAAGATCAACCAAGCCAACAAGCAAAGGCGAGTATCAGAAAACGATCCGATAGAAGAAATTGTGATGGATTGTTAGCTGAGGAAAATTGTATCTGTAGGCTCTGTGATAATCTGGTTGAAGATGGATGCATAAAGAAATGCCAATCTAGTTTTAATATCCATATAGACCGGCATCCATTGAGTGACTATCACTCCTTAGTGGGTAACGTGTTAAACCAAACAGATTGTTGGGTATGCTCTCAAGTACCTCAGGGTCACAGTAAATCAGGGCTAGTACCATTTCCTTTAACGTTAGGGGAGGTACTTGAGCTAAGTGGTGGGAGACCGGTGGACCGGAGGTTTAACATCTCCAGCCCTCCTAGTTTGAAGCTCCACCAATACCATGTGGATAGGTCCCTCATATGTTTTAACATCTCCAATCCCAGAAAACCGGGAAATTGGGAAGTGTCATGGAGCAACCTTACCATGACCTTTTCACACAGAGCAGATAGAATGCCTACAGATACAGAACTCGTACGCCACATAGCCAGTAGAGGAAAATCATTCCGGTATCGATATACCTTAGGAAATAGGATTACTAAAGTTGGAGAGGTATCACCAGGATACTGTGCACATATCGTACAAACTGATACGTGCATTAGACAGATGGAAGAATTAGGGTCAGGAGATTTCACCTGGAAGGTTTGTAACATGGTCATGTCCTTCTCCGTCCCTTATGTTCTCCCCGATGATGCATATTTCATATGCGGGAGAAAGGCGTACAAGTGGCTTGCCCCAAACTCTGAAGGATTGTGTTATATTGGAAAAGTATTGCCTGAAGTAATGACTGTTACACATGACAAAATGAAGGACATACACCGTGGTGCCCAAACTCCTTATACTCACACTCACTACGAGCACCTTGTTAAAAGACAACTGTCAGAAAGGTTAGAGCATCCGGCCTCTGATCTTATCCATGAATCCACCGGGATTCAGGTTCTGGTAGCGTTAGATTTCACTCGCACCGCTCGAGGTGTGATGAATTATAGATACATTTCCGCACTCGCCAATTTGTTAGATAATATCACTGAAATGTATGATGACACGTTTAGATACACTGGAAGAGAACTTCAAGCTTACAAAACAGAACTAGTTCAGCATAGGATGGTTCTTAATTATCTTACAGCAGTAACAGGCGGATATTGTGTTACATTGGCAACACAGTACGGCATAAAGTGTTGCACGTATATCACAAATAGCACCGAGGATCCGGTAGAGGTCATAGACCAAAAGATGGACGATATTCTGCAATTAAAGTGGGAATTTCGTCGAAAACACAATCTCACCCTTGCTGCTGTAGGTAATGAGCTGACTGGTTGGGTGTCATGGTTGAACCCGCGAAATTGGTTCTCCGGTTTAGGAGACTGGGCTCAAGGAGTCATAATGGATGTTGGAAAGTTTCTCCTATGTATTTTGGGTGTCGTTATATCGTTTGGATTGATATTTAGATGCGGGCAGGCTTTAATAAGGTGCAAACAAAGTACAAAAGTGATGAGCTTGAGGAGTGAGGAAACTGTAATTAACCTGGATTTGATTTATGACCCAATGCTAGAAACCATGACGTAATGATGTAATGAGTATACGGTCCGTCTTTCACCCATTTCTATGTTTTCCTCCGAGGTACAAAGACCCACGTAGACGAAGGATTTGATGAGCCAAGGGGCCGACAACGGAAAGATGGAAAGAAGAAGAGCAGACGACCTGATAAACAAGATTTTGATGGACAATGCCATGGGTACCCCAGTTTCCCTAGGAACTTTAAAATCACGCTAGCCCAACATTTTTTGTAAATCCATGGACGTTGTATGCTTTACTCACGATTTATGAGCAAAAGCACAAAGAAGAAGACTCCAATCAACCGACACCAATCAAGACCCCAATCGACGAACGTACATTAACCTGACATAGAATATCATTGCATTTTTCGTAAGTGTTCTTTATCTTCATCTCTGCAACCCTCAGGTAATAACACACATAGTCGATAGGGAATACAGGCACAGATAGCAGCAACCACATACCCCCCCCAATTCATGTATCATCAACTAAAATGTGCATCCCCATTGTGTTACAACCACAGCCGAAATGAGCTCGGTAGAGTTTGACAGCCCATCCACAGACCTGTACCACAGGATAAGAAGGAATTCAAATGTATACTTCGCAATACCTCGAAGCTTGATTTACCACACGTACGGCACGATGATACATGACCCTCCAAACATGGACTCATACACACATGCTCCTGCTTTCTCACTAGGTCATACCCTCTTCACACCTTCTCCTCTCTCCTCCCCTACCCAACCATGGAAATCAATTAACCCCTGACTTACATTTTTCTCCTTAAATATTTTGTGGCAGTTATTATTGACTGCCAAAGGGTGGACTGTCAAAGTCAGAAAAATGTCTCAATGCACGTTGCCATATTTGCACCGCACACTGGTCCGTGCTGCGCATGCGTACGCTCTCCCGTGGAAGCGCATACCCGCAATAGCGTGCACTCGCACGCGCAGTATGCGCATTTACGGTAGAGTTTATGTGATCGTAGCGTGCGACTCATTAGTTACAAATGTTCACAATTAATGTAGTTTATAGATCATGATCCCTTTGATAGTTTCTGTAAGTTTGGTTAAAGTATAATGTCCCAGAGCTGAGGAATCCCTCTTTGCATCGTACGAAGGGTTTAACAGGAATCATACAGCAGTATTTGGTACCCATCGGAAGAGTATTTGATTAGCAATATTCCGGTGTTGGTTTGGAGCGTATTAATCGCTCGTGCGAATAGTTATGGACATAAGAAGTTTATGTCCATTTCTATGATTTGCACATACTCAGGTATGCGGCGGGAAACCCAGTTTCCCACCCACCTGAGCTGTTGGAAATCGTCACAGCCCACCTGTATGAATCACCCTATGACCTTTTGTTATGATGCAGGGCCGAATTCCTTCGGCCAATGGACAATGGGATTGTAGGACCAGGAGATTGCATTGTGTGTGGAGCATAAATAGGCAGGCCGACCACATCCAGCTCTCACTCTCTCATCAACGGTTATCTGCTGATAATCGGGAGCTGGATATCGAGGCGCTGGCGATCATACCCTTTGTGCGTAAGTTCTCTCCATAATCATTGTCTTTCTGCGAGCCAATCTCTCTCTCTCTATCTCTCTCTCTCCTCTTTTTCTCTTAAATACCTTATAGTATTATAGTATTGTATCGTATTGCATTTAGGTCAGTGTAGTATTGTCTTTTTGTATTTATTGTTTAGTTCTGTGGTTAGGAAGTCTCTGTTATATTGTAGTGTATCATATGTACTGTTATCCCCTTTTACAAGTATTCTAGATATAATACAGTTAATAGGCCTTGGAAACCTAAACCAGTATCTGTGTATTTCCTATAGTGATAAGTGTTCACTTGAGCGTCGGTGACGCTCAAATAGCTTTTGTAGATAGTCAGGTTACACAAGGTTGCACTTACACCCTGTACTCACATTAAGGTATTCTGTGTGTTTCGTCGGTATAAGGTTTAACATAAAGGTATAGTGTTGTGAGCGTCTGCACCGCTGGTGACCTCCTCGTGGTCTCTAGCGTATGCTACGTTACAGCGAATCTTTCCCCTAGACATAACCAATAACGTGTCCTGTGATCACTGGGCCGTGAGCGAACGTGACGCTTGAGCGTCTCGCCTACGGCTGAGCGATCGTTACGCAAATAGCGTATCATTACGGTATTTCTTAAATAAACAGCGTACAGTGTTCTTAGCTTCATAAGGGTTGTTTATACGACAAGGAATTTAGCATTGTCAGGTCATTTTACTGAACTTTTGTTTTTTGGATTTTACATGCTCTCTACTATGACATTGGGCATCGGCCTTGGCAGACGATGTTGATGGCATTTCATCGTCTCAGCTTCAGCACGAGGTGGAAGTGGATCTTGATCTTTCCCTATTTTACCCTCCTCATTTTTGTTCTCCATTTTTTAATGTGTGGAATTATATGCCAGTAATATATCAATAGCAATGGCCTACTGTACCGTACTGCTATATATATATATATATATATATACTGGTGGTCAGCAAAATTCTGCACTCTCCTCCTACTATATACTGCGCACAACTACAATGCAGCACAGATATGGATAGTATACTTGATGACACAGAGGTAGAGCAATGGACTACTGTAGCGTACTGCTATATATATACTGGTGGTCAGCAAAATTCTCCACTGTCCTCCTACTATATACTGCGCACAACTACAATGCAGCACAGATATGGATAGTATACTTGACGACACAGAGGTAGAGCAATGGACTACTGTACCGTACTGCTATATATATATATATATATATATAAAGAAAAAAACCAGCGGCACTCAGGGTCTTGTGGAGAAGTAGATTGTATTTAAGGCATCAATGAAAAAACAAAAAACATGTTTTTTGTTTTTTCATTGATGCCTTAAATACAATTTACTTCTCCACAAGACCCTGAGTGCTGCTGGTTTTTTTCTTTATTTTGATCCCACACTGAAGGCACCTGGGCAATTTTCTCTTATGCAAAGAGGAGTGCCGGGCTGTGTTTACAAGATATATATATATATATATATATATATATATATATATATACTGGTGGTCAGCAAAATTCTGCACTGTCCTCCTACTATATACTGCGCACAACTACAATGCAGCACAGATATGGATAGTATACTTGACAACACAGAGGTAGAGCAATGGACTACTGTACCGTACTGCTATATATATATACTGGTGGTCGCAAAATTCTGCACTATCCTCCTACTATATACTGCGCACAACTACAATGCAGCACAGATATAGATAGTATACTTGACGACACAGAGGTAGAGCAATGGACTACTGTAGCGTACTGCTATATATATACTGGTGGTCAGCAAAATTCTCCACTGTCCTCCTACTATATACTGCGCACAACTACAATGCAGCACAGATATGGATAGTATACTTGACGACACAGAGGTAGAGCAATGGACTACTGTACCGTACTGCTATATATATATATATATATATATATATATATATATATATATATATATATATATATAAAGAAAAAAACCAGCGGCACTCAGGGTCTTGTGGAGAAGTAGATTGTATTTAAGGCATCAATGAAAAAACAAAAAACATGTTTTTTGTTTTTTTTTCATTGATGCCTTAAATACAATCTACTTCTCCACAAGACCCTGAGTGCCGCTGGTTTTTTCTTTATTTTGATCCCACACTGAAGGCACCTGGGCAATTTTCTCTTATGCAAAGAGGAGTGCCTGGCTGTGTTTACAAGATATATATATATATATATATATATATATATATATATATATATACTGGTGGTCAGGAAAATTCTGCACTGTCCTCCTACTATATACTGCGCACAACTACAATGCAGCACAGATATGGATAGTATACTTGACGACACAGAGGTAGAGCAATGGACTACTGTACCGTACTGCTATATATATACTGGTGGTTAGCAAAATTCTGCACTGTCCTCCTACTATATACTGCACACAACTACAATGCAGCACAGATATGGAGCATTTTCAGGTGGAGAACGTAGATATTTGCAGCACACTGAGCACAGATATTTGCTGCACACTGAGCACAGATATTTGCAGCACACTGAACACAGAAACTGAGAGAAAGCAACCACGTCCTCTCGCTATCATCTCCAATGCACGAGTGAAAATGGCGGCAACGCACGGCTCTTTATATGCAATACGAATCTTGCGAGAATACGACAGCGGGATGATGACGTTCGGGCGCGTTCGTGTTAACCGAGCAAGGCAGGAAGATCCGAGGCTGCCTCAGAACCGTGTAAAATGGGTGAAGTTTGGGGGGTTCGGATCTCGAGGAACCGAACCCGCTCATCTATACTATATATATATTCTATATTTTGGAATTATTTTTCTAATAATTATCTCTATTTTATTATTTAATATTAGATGGATTTTATCAGCGGTATAGAAAAGTACTATAATGATGTATATTGTAAGGTACTGTCTTATTTTTAAATAGCGGAGAAATGCAAATTTATATATAAGGACGGGAGATGTGAACAGGAAATGCAACTATAACAACCATCTAAAACAAAGGTGGAACGCATGACTGGAATGCACATAGTGCGCATGCGCTAGTTACAGAATCAGGAAGGGGAGTTGGCGCCTGTTTGATAAATTCAGAGCCAGTGTAAGACACGATCATTCATTAATTCTGTGAGGAAGCTGCCGAGCTATATAGAGGCGGAGAAACGCGTAAGAGGAGTGCTATCCTCGGTTGGGAACATTTATTTCTACAAGCTTTACAGCGTGAGGACCGGTATCAAGCAAAAGGAGTGAGACATCACCCTGTTAATTACCATCTAGGTCTGAAGACACACACAGCTGTTTAAACCCAGCATGTCTACTGCTAAGTATATCATCTTGCCATAAGCTGTAAAAACTGATAGAGTGGATATAGTCATTGCATAAAAGGAAATCTGCATTAATATGCTTTGCACTAACAAGCTTTCTGCTTTGAATTTTTTAACTCTTTAAAAGCTGACTGAATCTTCATGCTTTGAACTTTTCCACCTTTCTAAGCCTGCTTCTATGGACGTGATGAATTGCTACTAATTCGTAGTGCACTAATTAAGCGTAGTAAATTCCGGAGTGGTTACATGAAATTTAAAGCTGTTTTTATTAAACACCGGCCGTGTGATATATGTTTGTTATGTATTGTTTAATAAATGTTATGTGTTTTTAAATTTATACTGATTTGGACAGCGCTTCATTTATTTGTATATAACTATTATCAACAAACTGCAAGATTTAGAGAACAGATCGCGCAGAAATAATTTAAGGTTGTTGGGATGAGGATGTCAAAGGTCCCGCCCTCTATGATTTCCTGAAAACTACCCTCCCAGAACTGCTCCAAACATCTGATCAATGTCAGGATATGATAATTGAGCAGGCACACCGCCTGAGTCCAATCCGCAATCAAGCGGGCGCACGACCACTTGTTGTAATATTTTGAGTACTTAACTATGCACATAAAAATCTATTATGGGTGGCCTCCCGTAAACTCAGATCCCTGAATTTGAATGGTAATACACTGCTTCTTTTCCAAGATTATTCAGAATTGACAGCTGCCAGAAAAGAATTCTCTCCTGTCTGCTCCTATCTGATTAAGGGAAAAAAAATTGCCTTGTTGTATCCTGCGATACTTCGCATATATGATGGTTACCCACATATAGATTTTACCTCAGTGGCTGATGCACAACAATATTTGGAAGAATTGCAGGCTGACCTGGATGGTCAAACTGCGCATGACACTGATTGATTTGTTTTGACACCTCACATCACTTTAACCACTAATGCTGCGTTGTTTTCAACAGTTGCACTCCTCACTCTTTAGCCTGAATATATGATTGGCTGTCATTCCGTAATCTCCCTTTCAAAGGGAATGTACCACGGCTATACCTGCATTGGAGTACCAACCTCCCCCCCTCCCTTCTCCTCACCTATACCTTTGCCCAACCCTGACCACTCCTCCTCCACCCCACCCCCCTCCCCTCCTTCCCTTATCCCCCCCCCACATCCCCCTCTTCTCCCCCCCGGCTGGCTGATTAACTCCACATATTAAGGTTCTTTTCATGCCTTGGCGGTATTTAGGAGCATCCTCCTCGCTCCTTGTGTTACTTATCTTTCCTCCCAGCGAAAGAAGTCCAGTTACCCAAGTTTATGCATCACAGAGGCGGTCGCTTATGACTCGAAAGGATACTAGCCAGAGACCTACCCACTGTCTGATGTTTATTGTTTAGTTCTATGTTTCCGTGTTTTGTATGTCTGTATTGTTTTATTTCCTGAAGCAGGTCTGCTCTCGACCTGCTCCGCCCCCTTTACCTTTTTATACTAAGATTCTTGCAAATGAGGATGTTCTATTACTCTTGTTTCTATTCTTCATGTTGTGTAGTAATGCCTTCACAATGCACACCTACCTCTATGTGTGATGATACTGCTTAAAATCGGTTCACTTAATGTGGGTGGTATAAAGCCCTTGCCTTTTCGCCAACTTTAATTCTTGGATACTCCAAGGTACACCACCATCTCTGATTCCATTCCTTACAATTCTAGTATCAGTGGCAAAAAAAGTTATAATGAGATATTGGATTTCATCAACTTCTCCCTCATTAAATGAGGTGAAGACGTTGCTTCTCTAGATTCTCTATTTTTATAGAGAATCAACTATTACAGATATAGAGAAAGGCGTTGTCCAATTCTATCGAAAATGGGGTCTATATATTGACACGCTTGATGAGCTGACTCCCTCCAAAATGTTCAAACTTTATGAAAACACTGACTGGTGGCACTGTAAACGGCTATCAGATCTTATCTAGCACAAATAATGTCTCTGGTTATTTCAGTCAATATATTGTCACCCTGATATCCTATACTCTAACCCTCCTCTGTTCTGTCCTACTATGCTTATATAATTGCTACAACATCTTACCACCTTGAACAACTTCCTCGATGCTGAATCTGTCCCTTGAAAATTACATTCCCCAGGTTATTGTAAGATTTCATGCTAAGTTTCTATGAGAGAGAAATTTATTTTATAATCAAGTTATGTATATATAACTGAAAAGAGGGCCACAATCTTAGATAGTTAATGCCTTTATTTTTTGTCATCTGTTCCGTGTACAAATATGCCATTTTATATTATGTTGTCCATATATGGTGACTTCTTACACTCTTTATGTTTGATACTATTTCACTGTACTTTATGTTGCATTCCGTCACCAGACATCAGACAGATCCATATGATAACTACGTGCAATATGTACCAATGGATTCTTTTGTGCTTTATTTTTTATGTCATGATTGTTGTTATCCTGAAAGAAAACCCAATAAAGATGTTTACAAAAAAAAAGGTCAGAGTGAGGAAAAACTAAATTTTCCAACTTCTGACGCTTGAATTTATCAAGCTTTATTGATGCAGTAGTGGGGTTAGCTTCATCATCAATCTGGAGAACCATTTTGATAGCGTCCACTAATTCAGGGACATCAACCTGAGGTACATGCTCCCCATCAGTGTCCACTGAGTCAGAATCAGTCGGATCTGTATTGGCCCCATCTTCATCAGAAGTATCTGAATAATGAGTGGATTTAGAGGAGAAAATCACACGCTTAGAGGGCCCCTTACCCCAGAGGGCTGAGGTGTAGACTTCTGATTAACCAAAGATTTTATTCAAAACCTGTATATGGTTAGATAGTGTGTCCGCCCAAGGCGGATTTGCTACAGGGACAATTTTAACATACAAGAAAAGTCGGCCCACGGTGGAGCTTGGTTGGCCACGGGGGCCACAGGTAGAGTGGTAAATGTAAGGGACCCAGTACCCACATCCCCAGCAGCAGGTTCCCCTCCCGGTAAATCTGTGGGAGCAGCACTGCCTGATGCAGGAGCATCCACGGAATTTCTGCCCTGTGTGGCAGACATTATGAGGAATGTAGCCGTGGGGCACACAGTACAATATAGCCAAACAATAGTAATACCGTAATCCCCTGGTTTATGTGCTAATAAAAGCAGGACACAAAAAGAGAAATTAATTGGTATGGGGTGACTGAAATAAACAGAAAAAATACACTGAGCTGTATAGACTGTGTAGCACTATATATGTATATTTGTAGACAAATAAATGTGGACCCTGATGCACTTATCCTCACAGGGTTCAGAATATAGTGATAGCCAGGGTGTGATACACTTGAAAAGGAGAGCACACACAGTAGCTATATGGCACACTCAGTCACAAACACAATGCAGGAATAATGTACACAACAATAATACTGCACTGGACAGGCAATTTACATACAATAGCAGATATGTATATGTAGAGAGATATAACAATGCACAGCAGTACTGGATGTATATCACCAGTGCTGTAACTAGACATTTTAGTGCTGTGTGCAAGAAACAGCATCGGCGCCCCCCCCCCATATTTAAAATAGGGCCAGTGCTCGCCTATGGGGGTGACAACAATATAGGGGCGTGGCTTCACGGGGAAGGGGCATGGCCACAAAATAATACCACTGCATATGACACCTTACAGTAGTCTCCATTATTCAAATTCCGCCACACACTAGCGCCACTTACACCACATTACATCAGGTACAGTCCCTTTTCCATATTACACCAGGTAGAGCCCGTCACATATTACGCCTGGTAGAGCCCCATTTTGCACATTACTCAAGGTAGAGCCTCTATCACACATTACACCAGGTAGAGCCCCCTTTTACACATTACAGCATGTAGAGTTTCCTTTTAAACATTACGGCAGGTAAAATCCCCTTTTACACATTACGGCAGGTAGAGCCCACTTTTACACATTACAGCAGGTAGAATCCCCTTTTACACACTACGGCAGGTAGAGCTCCCTTTTACACATTACAGCAGGTAGAGTCCCCTCTTACACATTACGGCAGGTAAAATCCCCATTTACACATTACGGCAGGTAGAGCCCACTTTTACACATTACAGCAGGTAGAATCCCCTTTTACACACTACGGCAGGTAGAGCTCCCTTTTACACATTACAGCAGGCAGAGTACCTTTTTTACACATTACGGCAGGTAGAGTCCCCTTTCACACATTACGATAGGTAGAGTCACGGGAGAGAAAGAGAGGGAGAGAGATAGAGTTGGGAGGGAGAGAGAAAGAAAGGTGGCAAGTAGAGACAGAGAGAGTGTGGTGGAAAGGAGACAAAGAGAGAGGGAGGAGGGAGATGTACAGAGATGCTGTGACTTAATTTACATGACTGGCAGCATGCAGCAACAGCTAAGCATTAGTACCCAGAGCCTAGCCTGAGCACATGGGGGAGAGACATGCACACAGGTACCTATGTAATGATGACAGCAGTGCACTCACCTGGTGGCGGAGCTTCCTCTTCCTGGGAGTGCGGGTGGCCATGGCAGTGAAGGCGGTGGCGGGGGCCCTGTTCAAACACGCCCTCCCGGCATCCTCTGTGCAGCTCCCTGCCAGGAGGAGGCGCATCCCCGTACCAGCCTGTATGCTGCAAGGACACTGGGCTGCTGTACGAGTGGAGGAGGAGTGGGGAGGAGTGGGGTGGAGCACATGGGAAGACTGAGACTGCTGCCCAGCACTGTCGGCTATTGTATATCAGCAGCGATGCGTCAGGCAGAGAGGGAGCCGGGCACAACACTACAGTTATAAAATGTAAACAGAAAAATATTCCCAGCGCCAACCCGGTACCTAGCAATTAAATCTACAGTTCTGTCGCTGCTTTCAACAGATAAGAGGTACTCATCCCCTATATATAGCCAAAGTAAAAAAAGAAAGAAATTTTGAAAGCGCTGACACACTGTAGAATATGTATAAAGAATTACTTTTATTTATTTGTATTCTTTTAATAGCATATAGTAAAAAGCAAAAAAAAAAAAATATATATATATATATATATATATATATCTCAATTAAAAAGCTCTATATCAATAAAATTCACAGTCACCCTCTCCGTATATATCACATATAGGTATCTCACCCCTTCCTCTGATCTCCAGTGACTGCTCCAATCTTATGTTATTTTAATAGCTTTCTATTTATATCAAAGCAGTCTCTGCAGAGCAAAAAAAATAGTTACTCCCCTATAATTTGCAACAAAATATATCTTATTTATTTATACATTTAAAAGACAATTCTTAATACTCTAAAATAGCATGGCACTGTCCACATTCAAATAGTTTCTGTTGAATAATCACTAGAACATTATCTTCAGTCCGTTTTTAATTGGACTTAATTGATGGACTCGACTGGAATACGTTGCAGTTCACAGTGATAAATTATTTTCCTTTCCACAGTGTGTTTTGTTAGGATCTTAAAGTCCTTTTATTCCATTATGGGAAACAGTTATTTGCACCATTAGTGCTAGGTTATCTACATGGCCATGTAGCTATTTAGATGAATAAATTCACTTTACCCCGTTTGTCGTCTGTGGACAAATGAACAGGTCAGTTCGCTCCCGGCTCTGGTAGCTGAATTTCCTTTCCGTGAGCCTTATCCGGAGACTCTGATCCTTTCCACACAGGCTTGTAGGGGACTTGTAGAACAGAGAGGATCCGTGTAACTGCTGCTGATAGTCACATACGCGTTTCTCCGCCTCCTATCACCCTCGGCGGCTTCCTCAGTTAGTGAATTTTATTGATATAGAGCTTTTTAATTGAGATATATATATATATTTGCTTTTTACTATATACTATTAAAAGAATACAAATAAATAAAAGTTATAAAATGTACTGGGCAGCGCTGCAGCTGGTGGCGGCCAATCACAGCGCACTTGTGCTGTTGGCACTCCATACGCATACACCTAGATATGGCCCTGCACCTCAATAAACATAATATATACATTTATAGAGGACACACTGGCTGACACATTGCTCATCATCGCTAGAGAGATGTCAGCATTCAATGGGGGATATTAAAATTGTTTGAAAAGTCAGTTGGGTGTCTGGTTTTTCCTATCTAATAGACAGGAAAAAACAAACACCCAACCAACTTTTCAAACATTTGAATTACCCCCAAAGTCTATACTTTCCATAGTGCCCTATATTGACTAGGGATGGGGTCATGTCTGGCAGAGTAATGGGCAGTGGGGGCGGGGTTACCCACGCTGTTCAATCACTGGGGTGAGATTCTGGACTGGACATGTCACAATGCTGCAGCTTTCTTGGTGACCCCCTGCACACTGCCACATCATGCCTGGCATCCTCCCGAATCCTCTACACACACTCACATGTGGAGGAGAAAAGGGGGCGTGACATTGAGCTTGTGGGGCCGGGTTACAGTACTCTCACTGTGCAATCAGTGGGGTGAGATCCCGGACGTGTCACACTGCTGCTACAGCCTTCTTGGTGACCCTGCACACTGTCACATACTGCCTGGCATCCTCCTGACTCCTTACACACATACAGACACGGGGAAGGAATGGGGGCGTGGCCCCAGGCTTGTGGGCGGGGTTACAATACTTTCACTAGTATGCAATCACTGGGGTCGGGGTGAGAACCCGGATGTCTCACTGCTGCTGCAGCTTTCTTGGTGACCCTGCACACTCTCACACCTTGCCTGGCATCCTCCTGACTCCCCTTCATACGCTGACATGTGGGGGAGGATCAGGGGCGTGGTCCTGGGCATGCGGAACGGGATAACAGGAGATGTGCCGGAACTGTCATCTACAGCCTGTGCGGCCAGTGAACCTGGTGCTCAGGCGTTCACACAGACGGGGCATGTGGTACATGCTGTTGGCAACAGTGAGCTGAGCAATTCGACAGCATGAGTGCTCCTGCCAAGTGGGTTCCCTGGTGGTGCATGAATCTGCCCCTCCCTGCCATCTTGTGTCCTCAGCGTCAGCTGAGCTCTGCAGACGCAAGATTCCCGGAAGTCCCACAGCAGGCAGAGAGGGGTGGGAGGGGCGAGTACACGGCAGATATACATTTTGCCTGATCAGCGCTGCAGCTGCTGTAATATAACTGCCAGCAGCTATCATAACATACAAAGTCGGCCAGATGGATGCAGACGGTGCACCCACAGCACTAATGCGCTGTGTGCAAGGCACCATCTGCACACACCTATTTACGGCACTGTATATCACAGAATAATTGTACCACCTATTCTGTCAGTAACACACTTATTTCTTAACTAACACAGTCAAAAGACAGGTAGAATACTCAAGTGTCCTGTATAAGCACGGCGCTGGAACAGGCGGCTTTACATTGGAAATAGCACCCAGCAATCCCATAGAGAGCAGTCCTTCAGCTATAATGGCGCCAGGTCTCAGCAGGGATTGAGGGGAATGTGAAAGCAGCTCCAGGGCGGGAACATCTGCAGTAGATAGCGCACGGAGCTGGGGGGAGGGACTACAGGCAGCGCTCTATCCCCACAATGCTGGACTTCACCACCGGTAACTTAAGGGGCCTAAAAGAAATGCCTGTGCTCCATTTACTGCCCTGGTGGATATAGTGGGGTCCCTGTGCAGTACAGTGTCCATGCCAGTCATGCGGTCCGTCTCCTATAAGCCGCGCACGAATCGCGATCTGTACCCGGCGTGTCCCCCTGGGGGACCCTCTTACCTCCTCCCCAAGTCCTGCAGCCATGCGATCCTGGAAATGAGCAGCGGCGGTGTGCCAAAATACCGGTGCATCTCCACTGTAAGTACCCAGGAACCAGGCCGCGGGAGTATATAGCGCCGCAAAGGGGAGGTGATGGAGCCGTAGCATGGCATGTCTCCCAGACATTGAAGTGCTGCTGCTCAGTAGCATAGTAAAAGCATTCTTCATTTCCTCAAAGTCTTCAGGGCTGCCTAAGGCAGCCCCCTCTGTTAGTGACCTGCACTGCAGGCACCAACTTTAAAACTGAGCTCCTGTGCAGGGAGGAAGGGTTATATAGAGGAGGCGGTGTGGTTCATCCTGGGAGCAGTCAAAGTTTTTAGCCTGTTGGTGCCACGGATCAAGATCCAACTCTACACCCCCAATGTTATTACCTGTGGAAAACCAGTGTATCCCGCTGCAAAAATAAGAAAAACTCCACAAGAAAAACAAAATTATCAAGACTAACAAAAACGAACAAATAAGAAACATAAACAAAAGAAAGTAAACGCAAAGGAAACCTTAAAGCCCCATACACGCTTGACGAGAAAGTGAAAGATCTCACTCAGAAGGGCTGATCTGAGCAAGATCTTTCACAATCTCGTCCACTGTGTACACTCAATGTCGTGAACATTGACAAACGAGGGAGGTCCTAGTTAACGACAGCCATGCTGCATTGCTTTAGTTCCCCCCACCACCGCTCCCTTCCTCGTCGGCGGGGATCGTTTAGTGGGGGTAATTCAGAGTTGATCGTAGCAGCAAATTTGTTAGCAGTTGGGCAAAACCATGGTGGTCATTCCGAGTTGTTCGCTCGCTAGCAGAAATGCAAACACAAAACTGACGCCCCCTGGGAGTGTATCTTAGCATAGCAGAATTGCTAACGAAAGATTAGCAATTCTGCTTTTAAGTATTTCCTTGCAGTTTCTGAGTAGCTCCAGACCTACTCCTAGATTGCGATCACCTCAGTCCGTTTAGTTCCTGGTTTGACGTCACAAACACGCCCAGCGTCCAGCCAGCCACTCCCCTGTTTCTCTAGCCACTCCTGCGTTTTCTGCTGGCACGCCTGCGTTTTTTAGCACACTCCCGGAAAACACTCAGTTACCACCCAGAAACACCCACTTCCTGTCAATCATTCTCCAATCAACAGAGCGACTGAAAAGCTTTGTTCGCCCGTGAGTAAAATAGCATAGTTTTGTGTAAAATTGCTTAGTGCATGCGCCCTGCGGTGCATACGCATGCGCAGAACTGCCAGATTTTAGCCTATTAGCAATTCTGCTAAAAATAGCAGCGAGCGAACAACTCGGAATGACCACCCATGTGCACTGCAGGTGTGGCAGATATAACATTTGCAGAGAGAGTTAGATTTGGGTGGGTTATTTTGTTTCTGTGCAGGGTAAATACTGGCTGCTTTATTTTTACACTGCAATTTAGATTTCAGTTTGAACACACCCCACCCAAATGTAACTCTCTCTGCTCATGTTATATATGCCCCCCCCCTTAGTGCACATGGTTTTGCCCAACAAATTTGCTGCTGCAAACAACTCTGAAATACCCCCAGTGTGTACTAGACTTTAATAAGCATTACCAGATAATGCAAAAATGTTCCTGATCCACCTATCATGTCATATGAAATCATGACTTTCACGAGTTCCACAAAACTAAGTACACCAGTGAGACTTCCATATTTAAGAAATAACGTACTTATTCCACCTAATTCTTTCCATTGGTAGATACAAATGTTTAAGTGCTGTTGCTTTTACAGAGTTGCACGCCCCTACCAAAGAGAATTTAGTAATGTCTCATCTATTTTATGGGTATACATTTAAGATCCTGTCTGCCGGAATCCCGGCCTTTGAAATACTGATGCTGGAATCCTGACACCCGTCAGAACATCAATGCCAGAATCCTGACACCCATCAGAACACCAATGCCGGAATCCCAAAAGAAGGGACACCAAGGGTAAGTATAGCCGGGAGGGATAGAATATGGCTGTCGGGAGGAGGGGGCGCTAGGGTTAGGCTTTGTAAGGAGGAAGGTTAGGGTTAGGCACCATCAGAGGGGGGGGGGGGGTAGGTTTAGGTACTAGGGAGAGATTGTTAGGGTTAGGCTGTGGAAAGGGAAGGTTAGATTAAGGCATTAAGGGGGCAGGTTAGGGTTAGGCACTAAGTGGGGAGGTTAGGGTTAGGCAGCAGTAAAGGAGGGTTAAGGGGGTAGAGGGCAGTTACTGTAGAAATACTTACCTCACCCCTGTCGGGATCATGAACATCGGGATGCCATCATCATCGGTATTGTTATGCCAGCATCCTGTCCACCGGTCGCGCATACTGATCCTGTTTTATGCTCTATAACTGACTTGCAGTTTATCTGTTATCTACTGAGGATGTTGTTCAATCTGATGACATATGCTTGATTATAAAGAGAGAGAAGGCACTGGATATTTCTTCCTCATACATACATACAAACCAACCTCATTATTATGATTGTAAGATTCTAATTTCTCTACTTGCAGAAATGTCTAAAAGAATAATTAGAAATGTATTGCATTGATCAAAAATAATTCATATATGGCAGAATCCCACTCATGAATATACTGTATGTCAGCTTCTGTTATCCAATATTGTGAGCCTTTTATCTCCCCTACCATTGTCTTCTCAACTGCTGCCGAAAAGGCTTTGATTTAATCACATGGGATCTTATTATATCAACTTAAGAATTTTTAGATGCAGCTTCTTAAACTATTTTAACAAAATCTATTTGATTGCTAATCCTGCTGTTGGAGATGAATCTTCACTATGTAAGCTTAATCAGGCCATGCAACAGGGCAAGTTCTCTTTAAGACACCATTCTCAGCCCCCTATTGCAAAGTTCCATAAGGTCTGCCCCTTATGGAAGTAACATCAGCGCCACCTCATTGGCCTTTATGCCCCTGGCAGCAGAACTTCCGCAGCTTCATGCCGGTCCTGGGATCATCATCATAGATATAAATAATCAATGCATGCTTGATTTTACAGCAAACACGTGTGACCAATTCTCTGAAGTTCTATTACCAGATAGGTTCAGGTATGGTTACAGGTAATTTTTTAGCGTGCTGGGGAGATACCGGGGGGGGGGGGGAAGCTCCCCCTCTCTGTCTGCTGTTTGTCTGTGACCCATTCCCCTTTCTAGCACCTGATATATAATTATCTCCAGGAATGATAGACCAACTGCCACTGTTTGCATGCTTAATTTTACACCAGATAGGTAGAGTGATGTGGAGATGCCAGGAGAGCTAGAAAATAATCCTATAGCTGGTAATTTGCTCGGTCAGAAAGAAGCTAATCTATGCAACTGGTGGCTGGCAATCGCGGGGTGTCTGTGCCACAAGTAACTGGCAGCTGGGTAGTATTTCTGCAACTAACAATTGAGGGTAATTTGTGCAAAAACTAATCAGCTGCTGGGCCAGGCGGTCTCTTTGCAATTGGGGCTCTCTGTGCATCATGTGGCTGTTAATTGTGGGATGTCTGTAGCTGGAAGATAATAGATATCTGTGGACCTTACTGCTGACAATGGGGGTAATTCCAAGTTGATCGCAGCAGGATTTTTGTTAGCAATTGGGCAAAACCATGTGCACTGCAGGGGAGGCAGATATAACATGTGCAGAGAGAGTTAGATTTGGGTGGGGTGTGTTCAATCTGCAATCTAATTTGCAGTGTAAAAATAAAGCAGCCAGTATTTACCCTGCACAGAAACGAAATAACCCACCCAAATCTAACTCTCTCTACACATGTTATATCTGCCTCCCCTGCAGATTACATGGTTTTGCCCAATTGCTATCAAAAATCCTGCTGCGATCAACTTGGAATTACCCCCAATGTGGGTATTTCTATGCAATGTATGGATTGGAATGCAGTGGAGTTTTGTTTCTGCAGTAATTTGGGAAATTATCTGCAATATACACAGTTGAGTCACATTATTATGACCACTGCCTAGATTTGATGTCGGCAGCACATAGTCCGTGAAGTACGTCACATGTTGTGCGCTGGCTTGGTGGGTATATAAGGTGTGCGATAGGCCGACTGCACACTTATCATTTGTTGCTGTAATGGGTAAAAGGTGCAATTTACCTGAGTTGTAAAAAGGGATAATTAACGGCTTTCGGGCCAAGGTTGCCAGTATTTCTGACACATGAACTGTTCGCGGGCTGCTGTGGTGAAAGTGTACAGTGACTGTACAAATGGCGCCATTGCAAATAACCGACATGGAAACTGCGGAGCACCACGTGCCATTGATATGAGAGGTGAACGTCGCCAACGATGGTACGTGAGGGCCGACCAACATACTACAGTGGAACAGCTCACAGTCAAAATTAACCTGGGGTCTACCAGACATGTGTCTAAAAGACACACGGTGTATACTCTGGCTATTAGTTGGTGGTCATAATAATGTGACTCAACCGTGTAAACCTGGCAATGGTTTATTATGTCTGTAAAGCATACTGTATGTCAGTCATCATCAGTGAGGAAGGGTATTTGTGCAATATGGGTATCATCTTTGGGTCTATAGCTGGACCTCCACTCACAGTGGTTTTCTCATTGTTAACCAATCAGATGTCAGACACTCTATACCCCAACCCTTACCGCAGCCCTGCACCATTAGCCAAGAACACCTGCTTTAGTGGAGACAGGGATATTCAGCATTCTAATCAGTGATGCAGCGAGGTAGAGAGGAAACCAGGGACAGGATGCCGGGAGGACAAGAGGGACACCTACAGCAGGGCTGTGATTGTGGGGCAATCAGTTTTACTGGAGCTGGGGAAGATGTGGCATCAAGTTCCCGCACTCAGTGCCGACTCAGCAGAAGTGATGCTGGTGACGGGAGCGGGCAGATCTGGGCTGAGGGCAGAGAACAGAAGCCGGGCTGCAGGGCAAAGGACATCACTGTGTTGCGGGGGAGAGAACATTGCCTGGCTGAGGGATAGAGGACAGAAGCCAGGCTGCAGCAGAGGATTCGCAGGAGGCACAGGTGCAGAGGCATGGGCAGATGCCCAGATTCTAAGGGCACATAGCTGATACCCCTCCCCCCAACAGAGCACCCCCCCCCCCCCCCCCCGGCGCCCACTCCTCCAGGGGTTGGGGCACAGTGTATCGCTGTTAAGAGGGCCCTGGACACCACAATGTAAACATTGTTAAAATGTCAACAGGCAATGTGTTGACATTCTCAGAATGTCGACATTAATATTAGGATGCAGGCAGGAGGGTTAGGCTGTGGGGGGAGGTCATTGTTAGATTGCGGGGGGTTTAAGGTTAGGCACTAGAGGGAGGGTTAGGGGTAGGGATTAGGGTTAGTAATAGGGGGGAGAATACTGTACTGATATTAGAGGATAATCCCACAGCATGGTGATCAGGAGTTATTTCCATTAAGACACCACAAGGTTTATGTAATAGTCTGCAAGGTGCAGCTGTCCAGGAATTACGGCGAGTCTGAACTTACAGTATTTTAAAGTGACAATCATTTACAAGGCAAAACTAGGTTGATAAGTTAAAAAAACACGAGCACACTCGTTGGAGTTCCTGCAGACTCACCAGGATTCCTGTAGCTCGCAGGCTACTACATAAGCCCCCATGGGGGAAATTTACTAAGATGGGAGTTCTATTTAAGATGGGATGTTGCCCATAGCAACCAATCAGATTCTACTTTTCATTTATCTAGCACCTTCTAGAAGATACCTGGAATCTGATTGGTTGCTATGGGCAACATCCCATCTCAAATAGAACTCCCATCTTAGTAAATTTACCCCCATGTGTGAAGGACAGCCTCCCTGCACCCTATTCAGCTGCCTGGCACATTGAGACAGGGACTGGCTGACCAGCGCAGCCTCCCGGCGCTCTGCTTGGGTGCCCGGCATAGAGACATGGGAACATGCCGCTGATCCACACACCCGGGAGCAGTGACGCACCACTTTGTGGAGGGCATCGCAATGCCAGGACCATTTTAGAGCCCCAGTCCATACCAGCATAAGGGAATGCTGGACAACACATCGTTCCTGTATCTGTGTTATAGAATCTCGACTTAAGTATTCTGCACTCATGCTCCTATTACATTTAGTGCTGTCATCTCTAGTGTACATGTTACAGCTTTCCAAACAATGCATTGGCAAAACAGAGGTGTTCTGAGTACCCCCCCCCCCCCTGCACACATTGTACCCATGATAGAAATGCCAATGGACAGAGACAATTTCTCTCGTCTCTCCATAATTCGGAGCTACAGCACATGTGCAGCAGCTACTCGGACAGAAATCCTGGCTTGTCGTAGCTCTCTGTGCGCTGGCTACAGAAAGATTGCCAAGAGGGAGCTGCTACACACAGAGGTGTAGCTAGGTGCCATGGTGTCCTGAGGAAAGGTATGTTTTGGCACCCCCCTCCTCTGTACTGAATTGGGGGCTTGGCCAACATATGGTGCCATGTTACATTTGAAAAGAAAAAATATATAAAAAAATTCTAATTTGGTGATAGGGCCAGTTCTAGAACTTGTGGAGCTCAGGGTGAAAGTTTCCTTTGGGTGCCCCCCATGCTTGAAATATGGACAGTGCGCACCTTTGGCATGCAGCTAAAATATAGGGGCATGGCTTCATGGGGAAGGTATCCGGTCTATAGATCTACACTAAAAAGGTCTACAGTCAATAGGTCGACCACTAATGGTTGACATGGATTAGGTCAACAGGGTCAAAAGGTCGACCGGGTTAAAAGGTCGACACATGGTTTTTAGGATTTTTTTAATTTTTTCAACTTTTCCTGCATTTACTATCCATGCCACAAACTATTATCTTTAGTAACCTTGTGGTGAGCGAATCAGAGAGGTGCGAGACACGGAGCCTGAAGCATGGAGAGCAGACGCATTTCATAAAATTGAGCACTTGCATATCTTTCTATTTTTGGCATTTCATAAAATTGACTATCCATGTCACAAACTATCACCATTAGTAACCTTGTGGCGAGCAAAGCGGAGTGAGCCACCGCACCTGAAGCGTGGTGAGCGAAGCACGCCCATGAGAGGACGCATTTAAAAAAAATTGGGGTAAAAATGTTTTAAAACAACACACAAAAAATGTTGTGTCAACTTTTTGACCCTGTCGACTTTTTGACTGTCAACCTTTTGACCCTTCGGACCTATTGACCCTGTCGACCTTTTACTATCAACCTAATGACTGTCTATCTTTTTAATGTCTATTTTCTGTATCAGAATCGGCCATAAATGCTATCTATCTCTTAATAAACCAACCCCACTATCAGGGCCGGTGCTAGGGTGTTCGGCACCCCCCTGCAAACTATAAATTTGCGCCCTCCCTCTCATACTGTAGTTAATAAAATGAGAGTGTGCGCCGAAGGCCGCTAAAAAGGATTATGGTTTTCAACGGGGTGTGACCACACAACATTACCCCCAATTCAAATTATGTCACACAGTAGCACAATCTTATTCACATTTCGCCGCACATAGAATGAGCCAAAATTCACATTATAGCACAAGAATGAGCTGAAATTCACATTATACCACACGGTATGAGCCGAAATTCACATTATACCACACGGTATGAGACGAAATTCACATTATAGCACACACAATGAGCCAAAATTCACATTATAGCACACGGTATGAGCCAAAATTCAAATAATAGCACAAAGAATGAGCCGAAATTCACATTATAGCACACAGAATGAGCCGAAATTCACATTATACCACACGGTATGAGCCGAAATTCACATTATAGCACACAGAATGAGCCGAAGTTCACATTATAGCACACAGAATGAGCCGAAATTCACATTATAGCACACGGTAGGACCCAAAATTCACATTATACCACACGGTATGAGCCAAAATTCACATTATAGCACACAGAATGAGCAGAAATTCACATTATAGCACACAGAATGAGCAGAAAATCATATTATAGCACACAGAATGAGCTGAAATTCACATTATAGCTCATAGAATGAGCCAAAATTTACATTATAGGACACAGAATGAGCCGAAATTCAAATTATGCCACATGGAGACAAAATTCAGGGAGAGTAACAGTAGGGACAGGGAGAGAGAGAGGGAAAGTGACCGCAGGGACATAGGGACAGGGAGAGGGAAAGTGACAGCAGGGACAGAGGGACAGGGAGAGTGATAGAGAGAGGGATAGCAAGGGCATACAATAGGGACTAGGGAGAGAGAAAGGCAGCAGGGTAAGTTTACCTATTTAGCAGCGGCAGTGCTGAGGATGCTGTGGTCTGTGGTGCGGTTTATTAGGAGGCTGTGGTTGGCATGGTGCGGAAGTGCAGAGAAGGACTGAGGGCGGCAGCGGTGTAGCAGAGGAGGAGGCAGAGAGCGGTGGCGGTGCAAGGAGGAGGAAGCTGTGGTTGGTGGCACTGCGGCTCCTATGACCACAGCGCCACTGTTTCAAATCTGCCGTGGACCTGCAGCCAATCAGGAGGGGGCAGAATAAGATCAGTGGTGAGAAGCAGGAGGGGACAGGATGGGAGCAGGAGGGGGCAGGATGGGAGCAGTGGTGCGGAGCAGGAGGGGGTAAGATGGGAGTAGTGGTGCGGAGCAGGATGGGAGCAGTGGTGCGGAGCAGGAGGGGGCAGGATGGGAGCAGTGGTGCGGAGCAGGGGGGGCAGGATGGGAGCAGTGGTGCGGAGCAGGAGGGGCAGGATGGGAGCAGTGGTGCGGAGCAGGGGGGGCAGGATGGTAGTGAAAGGTACTCGCTCTCGCTCGCTAAGTTAAACAAGAATGTCACCTGCTCCCCACAGCTCCCGGGTCCCGGCCGCCGTTGTTCCCTCTGTGGACAGTGGCAGCAGCCTCACACAGGAGCCGCGGTGCTAAAACAGATAGCCAGAGCAAGTGTGACTGGAGCTCCCATTGTGTCCTGCTCCTCCGTCTCCTCACAAGTCCCATCAACAGAGCAGCTCTCCTGTGCTCCAGGAGCCTCATACCGGGGAGTCGACAGGAGAAGCGTGGAGACACTGCATGGCACACGAATGAGACGTAACCGGGCGCCTCGAGGGCGACATTAATCGGCAGCATGGGGGGACACATTAACCGGTGGCAAGCTTGTGAGTGGGGGGTGCCACGATGCCTATGGTCTGCACACTGCTATTAGTAAAATTATAACAAAAAACTTCCATACATACATTACACATACATTATAAATAATTATACATACATTACATATACATTATACATAATTAGACATACATTATACATACCGTCCACAGGAGGACACGGGCGCAGTGCAGTGCTGAACAATTAAGAGGTGGGGAGGAGATGGGAGGGAGACCGTGACCTCACCAGAGAAGAGAGCCGTGTGGACCTGAGAAGAACCGCTTCTCGTTGCCGGAGACGCAACGAGAAGAGGGAGTAAGGTAGCAGACGCCAGGATGCTACAGTGTGACAAGCGCACAGCAGCAGGGATGCAGAGCAGGGAGAGCGCCTCTCCAGCCCAGTGCTCTGTGCTTTGCATCCCTTCGCTGAGCGTGTTACGTCGGGCCTGGTGACAGCAGGGACAGGTCAGGGAGGGGAGGAGACCACCTTTCTCCTTGTAGCCCATGGCTAGCAGCAGCGCACCGTTATTAGTCCTGCTGACTGATCCGCTGGTTGAGGGCCCCCCAAGTGCTGTGGGCCCCCATGCATTGCACTGGCTGCTGCGGCGAAAGTTCCACCTCTGCCATCTACCGTTAATGCCTGCAGAAGTGAAACTTATACACACACAAACACATATACATACATACACACATACATACATATACATACACACATATATAAATACAGTACATACACACAAACACACACATATACATACATACACACACACATACACAGACAGTACATACACACACTTTCTCTCACCTTTTTTCCATCCACTGACAGTATCAGTCTAGTTGGCTGCAAGGGATTTGCCTCAGCTTGGGGATCCCGTTTAGCTCCGCCCATTTTCGTTTGTGTAACCCCGCCCCCTTAAATCTGTGTAGCTCCGCTCACCTTCCATCCGCTCATCCTGCCTCTGTCCGATCATCATGTCTCTGTAGGGAAGGAGGGAGGGCTTTAAACGGACGGCGCTGCTGCCTGTCAGTTTGCATTTGCAGGCGGCAGCAGCAGGGGAACAGGCCAGGCTCAGGGCAGCGCAGGACAGGGATGCAGAGCAGGAAGGCGCCTCTCCAATCAGGCGCCTACTTGCTTTGCTTCCCTTTGCTGAGTGGGTAGCGCAGGGCCTGCCCACTATTTAAGTAACTGGACTGTTTATATAGTAGTCTGAGGCATTTGCTGGTGTCTATCTATATAACTCTGCAATATCAACACCTGTACAGTGCACACACATAATTACCAACAGTTTATAGGCCAAGGCACACTAAGTTTAAGTACACAAGTACCAACAGATGACATCTAAAGCACATGTGTGGTGCAGACTGCCATAGAGCAGAGTGAAAGCAGCACAGTGTTTCCAGTGCAGTTTGTCAGCACAGAATTTAGTTGACAGAAGCTGCATAAAACACAAAGGATGTGTTTCCAGCACAGTGTGACCTTAATGTGAAAGCTGTATTGGACAGTATGTGTACTTCATTACAGAGAAATCTGAAGTGGTGAAACGGATTGCAGATTACAAGAGACTTGTAGAAAACCAAACAAGTCACAGACTGAAGACACCTGAGGGTGTAATTCAGAGTTGATCGCAGCAGAAATTTGTTAGCAGTTGGGCAAAACCATGGGGGTCATTCCGAACCGTTCGCTCGCTGCCGATTTTCGCAGTGTAGCGATTAAGTAAAAAAATGGCAAAAATGCGCATGCACATGGGGCCTAATTCTAAGTTGATCGCAGCATCAAATTTGTTAGCAGTTGGGCAAAGCCATGTGCACTGCAGGAGGGGCAGATATAACATGTGCAGAGAGAGTTAGATTTGGGTGTGGCGTGTTCAAACTGAAATCTAAATTGCAGTGTAAAAATAAAGCAGCCAGTATTTACCCTGCACAGAAACAAAATAACCCATCCAAATCTAACTCTCTCTACACATGTTGTATCTGCCCCCCCTGCAGTGCACATGGTTTTGCCCAATTGCTAACAAACTTGCTGCTGCGATCAACTCAGAATTACCCCCATGGTACGCAGCGCGCATGCTCTAAGTACTTTCACACAAAACTTTGTAGATTTATACAAGCTCGAGGGACGTTTTTTCATCGCTCTAGTGATCGTAGTGTGATTGACAGGAAGTGGGTGTTTCTGGGCGGAAACTGTCCGTTTTCAGGGAGTGTGCTAAAAACGCAGGCATGCCAGGTAAAAACGCAGGAGTGGCTGGAGAAACGGGGGAGTGGCTGGCCGAACGCAGGGCGTGTTTGTGACGTCAATCCAGGAACTAAACGGACTGAGGTGATTGCAGTCTAGGCAGAGCCGGCCCTAGCCAATTTGATGCCCTAGGCAAAATTTTGTCTGGTGCCCCCTAGCTCCGCCGCTAGTTCTGCATCTGTACCTGCAACGCTCAGGTAGTGGGGCCCACCGGGGGTTACCCTGTGGGCCAGGTCAACTCTGCACAATGCCACACAGTAATGACCATAATACATATAATTCCACACAGTAAAGGAACCTTACACATATGCCCCACATTAGTAATGCCCATAATACACATAATGCCACACAGTAATGCACCTTACACATATGCCCCACATTAGTAATGCCCATAATACACATATACTGCCACAGATACTGCCACACTTGGTTATACAAAAAGATCAGTATCAAACATGTAGAAACTGTCCATTCTCTTCACTATTCAGTGTGTTTGCTGGTGTCTGTTACTCCCGTTAACTGCATGCCCTTTACTTTATACTGTGGGAGTGATATGCTCTGCCCTCCAGTCTGATGTGTTCGAAAGTCACGCTGCACTGATGTTTCATATAGAAATAGCACAACGCAACTTACTGACCACGTTACAGTGCTAGATGGCAGGGGAATTTTACGGTATGGACTGACTAGGAAATAAAGTGTGGGAAGAACACTGCCCATGTTATGTCCCTGCAGACACCTGGGGTTTGCACAGGGATAAGGGACACACACAGGATGGCAGGGTCCCCCTCCCCCATGTGCACAAGCAGTATAGGTGATGTCAGGTTTCTGTGAAGCAGTCTTCCAAAATACACATGTGGTATCATAAGAAGCCATCCAGTAATAACCTTATATAGTCAGTAAAAATGTCACAGGTCCAGGAATTGCATTTACTGGGCTTCTGCTGTCTGTCTGAGGTCTCACAAGTCAGGGGCATTCAAGCATGTCGGAGGAAGTTTAAGGCACAGTGTGCATTTTTTTTGACAAATGTAAACAGCAGTGTATACAAGTACTGATTGAATACATTTGGAAAGTAATAGTTAGTTTGCGGACTGTCCATCTCAGCATGAGATACTGCAGGGACATGCTTGGATGCCCCTAGACATGCTTGGATGCCCTAGGCAAATGCCTAGCCTGCCTATAGCTAAGGCCGGCTCTGAGTCTAGGAGTAGGTCTGGAGCTACTCAGAAACTGCAGGGAATTATTTAGTAGCAGTTCTGCTAATCTTTCATTCGCTATTCTGCTAAGCTAAGATACACTCCCAGAGGGCGGCGGCCTAGCGTTTGCAATGCTGCTAAAAGCAGCTAGCGAGCGAACAACTCGGAATGAGGGCCCATGTGCACTGCAGGTGTGGCAGATATAACATTTGCAGAGAGAGTTAGATTTGGATTATTTTGTGTCTGTGCAGGGTAAATACTGGCTGCTTTACTTTTTACACTGCAATTTAGATTTCAGCTTGAACACACCCCACGCAAATCTAGCTCTCTCTGCACATGTTTTATCTGCCACTCCCCCTCCCCCCGCAGTGCACATGGTTTTGCCCAACTGCTAACAAATTTGCTGCCACCATCAACTATGAGTTAGGCCCAGAGTTCTGATAATGGTGAAGAATATCTCAACACAGAGGTGGAACAATTCTTAAGAAAATATGGAAAAGAGCATCAACTGACCATTGCCTATTTTCCTGAGCAAAATGATGTCTGTAAACAAACAAACAAACAAACAAACAAACAAACAGAACACTAGTAGAAAGAGCAAGATGCATGCTAAAGCACACATTCCTAGAAAAGCAGTTTAAGGCGGAATCTGTGTCCACAACAGTCTATCTCAAGAACTATTTTCATACATTTGTCCTAAAGGACATTACACCTCTTGAAGCATGGTTAAAGAGAAAATCCAGTGTAAAGCATTAGCAAGTTTTTGAAATTATTGCCTACTTGCATATACCAAAAGTGAAAAGGCGCAATCTGGATTCAAAATTAGTGAAGTGCATCATGCTTAGCTATTACCACAAGAGCAGAGGTTACATATTGCTGAATCAGATTAATGTCCACATGGGCCTGGAGCTGAAATTCATGAAGGGCCTATTGTGTGTCGCAGCAGTAGAGCTGGATTAAGGGGGGTAGGCAGGGGTTACGTTATTTCTCGGGGGGCCCCCGTGCCTGCCAACAACCACCAGCCGCTTGCATGTATGTTTATTTTTTAATGAAGACGTTCTATGGCTTAAGGGCCAGGCCCCGCCCCCCATGTGTTCAGTTGTTTCCTCCAACTCTCCCATTATGCACCTTGAAGCTGAGACACCTGGGACAGAGAGAGAGAGCGCGAGAGACACCTGGGACTGAGAGAGAGCGCAAGAGACACCTGGTACAGAGAGAGCGCAAGAGACACCTGGGGCAGAGAGAGAGCGTGAGAGACACCTGGGGCAGAGAGAGAGAGCGAGAGACACCTGGGGCAGAGAGAGTGAGAAACACCTGGGGCAGAGAGAGAGAGAGGCATGCAGCAGAGAGAGAGAGAGGCGTGGAGCAGAGTGAGGCGTGGAGTAGCGAGAGAGGCGTGGAGCAGAGAGAGAGAGACGTGGAGCAGAGAGAGAGACGTGGAACAGAGAGAGCAAAAGACTCCTGGGGCAGAGAGAGAGATATGGAGCAGAAAGAGAGAGGGACACTTGGACCAGAGAGAAAGAGACACTTGGATCAGGGAGAGAGACCTAGGGCAGTTAGAGAGAGAGAGAGAGAGACGTGGAGCAGAGAGAGAGAGAGACACTTGGAGCAGGGAGAGAGACCTGGGGCAGTTAGAGGGAGAGAGAGGGGCAGTGAATGAGGAAACTAATCTTTGGAGTGTAGGTGAGGCAGTAAATGAGGGATGGCATAATGAGAAGTGGCACGGCAGGCAGAGCGTTTGGGAGTGTGACAGTCTGGATGGAGAAGACAGGACACCAGAGGGGGGTGACGGCTGTATGGGGGCTGGATAAATGCCGGCACTTACCCCTTGTACACAAATACCTGCTCCGCTCACCTCACCCGGCTGTAGCAGCTCCTGCTCTCTTTCTCCAAAGCCTTCCGCGGTTCTGCCATGCCAATGGAGGGGAAGTGTCTGAGGAGTCAGGACACTAGTACAGTCAGCGGTTCCCCTTTCTCCAGGTCTCGGCACATTTCTTATGTTTTTTCAGCTGCTCCTCTCTGTCCGCTGCTCTGCCTGATGATTGCCCTTCCTCTCAGGGGTCATGTTGCATGAGGCGCAATGCATACCTCAGCTTGCTGCTTTCCGCAGGTCCTGGGTGGGTGATCAGTATGCTTAATAAGCCTTGCTCCAGCACCCCACACAGGCCAGCGCAAAGGGATTATGCCCTGCTCGCCCCGCCATCATTACACCACTGCTGCCATGATGTTGCCACCAGGTACCCCTCTAGATGCAGTGCATAGAGCAGCCAGTGACAAACAGCAACTGCAGAACACCTCACACCACTGTTTGGCGGCATATTTAATCTTTTTAAGTACAGAACTGGCAGCTGAAGCAGCAGGACAGGACTTCAGACGGAGCAGGGAGCGTGAGACTGTCTGAGACAACGCTGCACAGGGTGACGGGGTGCTCGGGAGCGGTTGTACCAGGGGGTGGAGATTAACATGGCCCTGTGGTGGAGCTTCAGGTGAAATGGGAATCGAGTGGAAGAACCAGGGGGCGGAGCTTACAGTCCGGGAACACAACTTTTGTTGCTATGTGAAAGCAGAGGAATTGTCAGTCAGGTACAGCTGCAGACTGGCTAAGGGGGCGGGTCTTATCGTGAAATGGGGGTGGGGATTATCGCAGACCTGAGGTGGAGCTTGGAGAGGCATGAAGGGGGGAGTGGTTGGTTGTGCATTGCTGCTAGCGGCTTGGGAGGGGATGGGCAAAGCTTTAGACTGGACTAGGGAAATGCTGTTTGTGATGACAGGAGAAAACACTATCTGCGTTTCAGAAGATCCTGTGCGCCTATTTTCAGTGGGGGTCCTGGAGCTGCAGCTCCATCCGCCCCATTGTTAATCAGGCCCTGGCTGAATCCAAATACCAGAAAGATTGTTAAGTTATGAAAATGTTATCTTTAAAGAAACAATTCAAATTGAAGAAAGGATGAAAAATGAAATGCAGAGCAAGTATGTGTCTCTGGACATACCAGCAGCTGAAGATATATCTGAGTCAAAGACTATTAGCGTGAAAGTTCGACCACAGAGGAGATCTTCTGCATGATCTTCTGCATGATCGGCACACCACCTAAGAGGTACAGATGGGTCCACGTTTATCTTGACCTTTAATAGGATTAACTGAGACTGGCCAGTAGGACTTAATCCCCTGCTGTAATAACTTAATCCCCTGATGTATTGTTCTCTGTATTGTATTGCAGCTGAAAACAATAGATGAAGGGTTTATGCTAATAAATTATGTTGTGCCTAGGCGCAGAAAACTAGTCAAGATAACCGTGGACCCATCTGTATGATGAAGAATTTCTAAACAGTGCAGTCACTGAGCGTCAGCACATACAGAAACTAAAACTAAAGTCTGATTGGTGTGAATGGAAATCCAAGATAGGCAAAAAGACTTGACAAGATTTAAAAATCACAAGTGTGAAAAACATCAAGAATCGTGAGAGTGACAATAGAGCCAAGTTTGTGAGTCAAGAGACTGTTTTTATGGCTCATGCTGTCAGTAAAGAGACCTTTACTAATGTATCTTCCAAGAAGGCCAAAGCTAACGTTTTTAGATATGGTAATTTTGCTTTGCTAGATTCACACTGCTTTACGGGGGTGATTCCGACTGTTATTCGCTCGCTAGCTGCTTTTAGCAGCATTGCACACGCTAAGCCGCCGCCTACTGGGAGTGTATCTTAGCATAGCAGAATTGCTAACGAAAGCTTCGCTAATTTTCTCGTAACGATTACCCCGCAGTTTCTGAGTAGCTCCAGACTTACTCTGCCATTGCGACCAGCTCAGTCCTTTTCGTTCCTGGTTTGACGTCACAAACACACCCAGCGTTCGCCCAGCCACTCCCACGTTTCTCCAGCCACTCCTGCGTTTTCAACTAGCACGCCTGCGTTTTTCCGCACACTCCCATAAAACGGCCAGTTTCCGCCCAGAAACACCCACTTCCTGTCAATCACACTACGATCAGCACAGCGATGGAAAAGCTTTGTTATGCCGTGAGTAAAATACCTAACTTTTGTGTAAAATAACTAAGCGCATGCGCAGTAAGCGACTAATCGCAGTATAGCGAAAATCGGCAACGAGCGAACAACTCGGAATGACCCCCTACATTCCTGTTTCATGCTTGCAGTACCATGTCTCACCATTGTTTTGTTGCGCAGCACTATTTTGCAGCTTGCTGCAAAATGTGTTGCTTTATGTTCGTTTGTAGTTACTGTAAGTAAAGTTTCAGGTAGCATGCTGATCTCAGTTCCCGGTATCCATGTCTGTTTGCATGAATAAGCACCTACACAGATACTACAATTGGCTACAAGTTGCTTCTGAACCCAGACAACATCTTTTAGACCAATTAGAAGAACGTGGAGTGGTAGTGTTTGTGAAGGAATCAGAGTGCACTCCGTTCCACTGCAAGCACCGGTAAGGACCTTCTGCCGGTATCCGGACTCCAGGTCGACAACAAAAAGGTCGACACACCTTAGGTCAACGCCAATTGGTCAACACACCTTAGGTCGACATGGACAAAAGGTCGACATGGACAGAAGGTCGACAGAATCAAGGTCGACATTGAAAAATGTCGACATGAGTTTTTCACAATTGTTTTCTTTTTTGGAACCTTTTCATACTTAACGATCCACGTGGACTACGATTGGAACGGTAATCTGTGCCGAGCGAAGCGGAGCGGAGCGAAGGCACCATGCCCGAAGCATGGCGAGGGGACGCGGTGCACTAATTGGGGTTCCCCGTCACTCTACGAAGAAAACGACACCAAAAAAACATTAAAAACTCATGTCGACATTTTTCCATGCCGACCTTGTTCCTGTCGACCTTTTGTCCATGTCGACCTAAGGTGTGTCGACCAATGTCGACCTGGAGTCCCAGACCCCTTCTGCCATGGCTTTGCACATACTGTAAGCACATTAAGTGACATTGACATAGATAAAGATGACTGGCTCCTCTATACAGAAAGGCTGGAACATTGCTGCAGAGAAACAGGTACTAGTGCTATTACGTGCAATAGGGGGAAAAGCATATACTGTAGTCTTCTTCGCACTTTAACATCCCCTGTGAAACCTGCTTCAAAGTCTTACACAGATATTGGCCCTCATTCCGAGTTGATCGGTCGCAAGGCGAATTTAGCAGAGTTACACACGCTAAGCCGCCGCCTACTGGGAGTGAATCTTAGCTTCTTAAAATTGCGACCGATGTATTCGCAATATTGCGATTACTAACTACTTAGCAGTTTCAGAGTAGCTCCAGACTTACTCTGCCTGTGCGATCAGTTCAGTGCTTGTCGTTCCTGGTTGACGTCACAAACACACCCAGCGTTCGCCCAGGCACTCCCACCGTTTCTCCGGCAACTCCTGCGTTTTTTCCGGAAACGGTAGCGTTTTCAGCCACACGCCCCTGAAACGCCGTGTTTCCGCCCAGTAACACCCATTTCCTGTCAATCACATTACGATCGCCGGAGCGAAGAAAAAGCCGTGAGTAAAAATACTTTCTTCATAGTAAAGTTACTTGGCGCAGTCGCAGTGCGAACATTGCGCATGCGTACTAAGCGGATTTTCACTGCGATGCGATGAAAAAGAACGAGCGAACAACTCGGAATGAGGGCCCTTGTTAAGATTTTACAAGAGAATCTGTCCCCTAAGCTTCACCTGATAGCAGAACGGTTCAGATTCCATAAACAGAACCAAAAGGAGGGGATGTCAGTGGCTGCATAATTGCATATTAGAGATGAGCGGGTTCGGTTCCTCGGAATCCGAACCCCCCGAACTTCAGCCTTTTTTGCACGGGTCCGAGCAGACTCGGATCCTCCCGCCTTGCTCGGTTAACCCGAGCGCGCCCGAACGTCATCATCCCGCTGTCGGATTCTCGCGAGACTCGGATTCTATATAAGGAGCCGCGCGTCGCCGCCATTTTCACACGTGCATTGAGATTGATAGGGAGAGGACGTGGCTGGCGTCCTCTCCGTTTAGATTAGATTAGAGAGTCAAAGACACTTGAGTTGATTTACTAATTTGGGGAGCATTAGGAGGAGTACTCAGTACAGTGCAGCAGAGTTTTGCTGATAGAGTGACCACCAGTTTAATTTTAATCGGTTCTCTGCATGAAAAAAGACGATACACAGTCACATACCATATCTGTGCTCAGCCTCAGTGTGCTGCATGATCATATGATAATGATAATATATCATCTATGTATGTATTATATCTGACTGTGCTGAGTGCTCACTGCCAGTGCTGCTCACACAGCTTAATTGTGGGGGAGACTGGGGAGCAGTTATAGCAGGAGTACAGTGCACACTTTTGCTGCCAGTGTGACCACTGACCACCAGTATATTGTCTGCCTGAAAAAGTTAAACACTCCTGTGGTGTTTTTTTTTTTTATTCTATAAACGCATTCTGCTGACAGTGTCCAGCAGGTCCGTCATTCATTATATTATATAAATATTTACCTGCAGTAGTGTTATATTTTTTTTGTTCATCTCTATCATCTTTATCATCTCTATATTAGCAGACGCAGTACGGTAGTCCACGGCTGTAGCTACCTCTGTGTCGTCAGTGCTCGTCCATAATTGTATACCTACCTGTGGTGGGTGTTTTTTTTTCTATCTTCTTCATACTAGTAGTTCAGCAGTCTGCTGACAGCGTCCAGCAGGTCCGTCATTATATATTATATATATATGCCTGCAGTAGTGATATATATATATTTTTTATATCATTATCATCTCTATATTAGCAGACGCAGTACGGTAGTCCACGGCTGTGGCTACCTCTGTGTCGTCAGTGCTCGTCCATAATTGTATACCTACCTGTGGTGGGGGTTTTTTTTCTATCTTCTTCATACTAGTAGTTCAGCAGTCTGCTGACAGCGTCCAGCAGGTCCGTCATTATATATTATATATATATACCTGCAGTAGTGATATATATATATTTTTTATATCATTATCATCTCTATATTAGCAGACGCAGTACGGTAGTCCACGGCTGTGGCTACCTCTGTGTCGTCAGTGCTCGTCCATAATTGTATACCTACCTGTGGTGGGTTTTTTTTTTTTCTATCTTCTTCATACTAGTAGTTCAGCAGTCTGCTGACAGCGTCCAGCAGGTCCGTCATTATATATTATATATACCTGCAGTAGTGATATATATATTTTTTTTATATCATTATCATCTCTATATTAGCAGACGCAGTACGGTAGTCCACGGCTGTGGCTACCTCTGTGTCGTCAGTGCTCGTCCATAATTGTATACCTACCTGTGGTGGGGTTTTTTTTTTCTATCTTCTTCATACTAGTAGTTCAGCAGTCTGCTGACAGCGTCCAGCAGGTCCGTCATTATATATTATATATACCTGCAGTAGTGATATATATATATTTTTTATATCATTATCATCTCTATATTAGCAGACGCAGTACGGTAGTCCACGGCTGTGGCTACCTCTGTGTCATCAGTGCTCGTCCATAATTGTATACCTACCTGTGGTGGGGGTTTTTTTTCTATCTTCTTCATACTAGTAGTTCAGCAGTCTGCTGACAGTGTCCAGCAGGTCCGTCATTATATATTATATATACCTGCAGTAGTGATATATATATATTTTTATATCATTATCATCTCTATATTAGCAGACGCAGTACGGTAGTCCACGGCTGTGGCTACCTCTGTGTCGTCAGTGCTCGTCCATAATTGTATACCTACCTGTGGTGGGTTTTTTTTTTTCTATCTTCTTCATACTAGTAGTTCAGCAGTCTGCTGACAGCGTCCAGCAGGTCCGTCATTATATATTATATATATATACCTGCAGTAGTGATATATATATATATTTTTTATATCATTATCATCTCTATATTAGCAGACGCAGTACGGTAGTCCGCGGCTGTGGCTACCTCTGTGTCGTCAGTGCTCGTCCATAATTGTATACCTACCTGTGGTGGGGTGTTTTTTTTTTCTATCTTCTTCATACTAGTAGTTCAGCAGTCTGCTGACAGCGTCCAGCAGGTCCGTCATTATATATTATATATATATATACCTGCAGTAGTGATATATATATATTTTTTATATCATTATCATCTCTATATTAGCAGACGCAGTACGGTAGTCCACGGCTGTGGCTACCTCTGTGTCGTCAGTGCTCGTCCATAATTGTATACCTACCTGTGGTGGGGGTTTTTTTTTTTCTATCTTCTTCATACTAGTAGTTCAGCAGTCTGCTGACAGCGTCCAGCAGGTCCGTCATTATATATTATATATACCTGCAGTAGTGATATATATATATATTTTATATCATTATCATCTCTATATTAGCAGACGCAGTACGGTAGTCCACGGCTGTGGCTACCTCTGTGTCGTCAGTGCTCGTCCATAATTGTATACCTACCTGTGGTGGGGTTTTTTTTTCTATCTTCTTCATACTAGTAGTTCAGCAGTCTGCTGACAGCGTCCAGCAGGTCCGTCATTATATATTATATATACCTGCAGTAGTGATATATATATATTTTTTATATCAATATCATCTCTATATTAGCAGACGCAGTACGGTAGTCCACGGCTGTGGCTACCTCTGTGTCGTCAGTGCTCGTCCATAATTGTATACCTACCTGTGGTGGGGTTTTTTTTTTTTCTATCTTCTTCATACTAGTAGTTCAGCAGTATGCTGACAGCGTCCAGCAGGTCCGTCATTATATATTATATATATATACCTGCAGTAGTGATATATATATATATTTTATATCATTATCATCTCTATACTAGCAGACGCAGTACGGTAGTCCACGGCTGTAGCTACCTCTGTGTCGTCAGTCACTCGTCATCCATAAGTATACTAGAATCCATCCATCTCCATTGTTTACCTGAGGTGCCTTTTAGTTGTGCCTATTAAAATATGGAGAACAAAAATGTTGAGGTTCCAAAAATAGGGAAAGATCAAGATCCACTTCCACCTCGTGCTGAAGCTGCTGCCACTAGTCATGGCCGAGACGATGAAATTCCATCAACGTCGTCTGCCAAGGCCGATGCCCAATGTCATAGTACAGAGCATGTAAAATCCAAAACACAAAATATCAGTAAAAAAAGGACTCAAAAATCTAAAATAAAATCGTCGGAGGAGAAGCGTAAACTTGCCAATATGCCATTTACCACACGGAGTGGCAAGGAACGGCTGAGGCCCTGGCCTATGTTCATGGCTAGTGGTTCAGCTTCACATGAGGATGGAAGCACTCAGCCTCTCGCTAGAAAAATGAAAAGACTTAAGCTGGCAAAAGCACAGCAAAGAACTGTGCGTTCTTCGAAATCACAAATCCACAAGGAGAGTCCAATTGTGTCGGTTGTGATGCCTGACCTTCCCAACACTGGACGTGAAGAGCATGCGCCTTCCACCATTTGCACGCCCCCTGCAAGTGCTGGAAGGAGCACCCGCAGTCCAGTTCCTGATAGTCAGATTGAAGATGTCAGTGTTGAAGTACACCAGGATGAGGAGGATATGGGTGTTGCTGGCGCTGGGGAGGAAATTGACAAGGAGGATTCTGATGGTGAGGTGGTTTGTTTAAGTCAGGCACCCGGGGAGACACCTGTTGTCCATGGGAGGAATATGGCCATTGACATGCCTGGTGAAAATACCAAAAAAATCAGCTCTTCGGTGTGGAAGTATTTCAACAGAAATGCGGACAACAGGTGTCAAGCCGTGTGTTGCCTTTGTCAAGCTGTAATAAGTAGGGGTAAGGACGTTAACCACCTCGGAACATCCTCCCTTATACGTCACCTGCAGTGCATTCATCATAAGTCAGTGACAAGTTCAAAAACTTTGGGCGACAGCGGAAGCAGTCCACTGACCAGTAAATCCCTTCCTCTTGTAACCAAGCTCACGCAAACCACCCCACCAACTCCCTCAGTGTCAATTTCCTCCTTCCCCAGGAATGCCAATAGTCCTGCAGGCCATGTCACTGGCAATTCTGACGAGTCCTCTCCTGCCTGGGATTCCTCCGATGCATCCTTGAGTGTAACGCCTACTGCTGCTGGCGCTGCTGTTGTTGCTGCTGGGAGTCGATGGTCATCCCAGAGGGGAAGTCGTAAGACCACTTTTACTACTTCCACCAAGCAATTGACTGTCCAACAGTCCTTTGCGAGGAAGATGAAATATCACAGCAGTCATCCTGCTGCAAAGCGGATAACTGAGGCCTTGGCATCCTGGGCGGTGAGAAACGTGGTTCCGGTATCCATCATTACTGCAGAGCCAACTATAGACTTGTTTGAGGTACTGTGTCCCCGGTACCAAATACCATCTAGGTTCCATTTCTCTAGGCAGGCGATACCGAAAATGTACACAGACCTCAGAAAAAGACTCACCAGTGTCCTAAAAAATGCAGTTGTACCCAATGTCCACTTAACCACGGACATGTGAACAAGTGGAGCAGGGCAGACTCAGGACTATATGACTGTGACAGCCCACTGGGTAGATGTATTGACTCCCGCCGCAAGAACAGCAGCGGCGGCACCAGTAGCAGCATCTCGCAAACGCCAACTCTTTCCTAGGCAGGCTACGCTTTGTATCACCGCTTTCCAGAATACGCACACAGCTGAAAACCTCTTACGGCAACTGAGGAAGATCATCGCAGAATGGCTTACCCCAATTGGACTTTCCTGTGGATTTGTGGCATCGGACAACGCCAGCAATATTGTGCGTGCATTATATCTGGGCAAATTCCAGCACGTCCCATGTTTTGCCCATACCTTGAATTTGGTGGTGCAGAATTATTTAAAAAACGAGAGGGGCGTGCAAGAGATGCTGTCGGTGGCCAGAAGAATTGCGGGACACTTTCGGCGTACAGGCACCACGTACAGAAGACTGGAGCAACACCAAAAACGCCTGAACCTGCCTTGCCATCATCTGAAGCAAGAAGTGGTAACGAGGTGGAATTCAACCCTCTATATGCTTCAGAGGTCGGAGGAGCAGCAAAAGGCCATTCAAGCCTATACATCTGGCCACGATATAGGCAAAGGAGGTGGAATGCACCTGTCTCAAGCGCAGTGGAGAATGATTTCAACGTTGTGCAAGGTTCTGCAACCTTTTGAACTTGCCACACGTGAAGTCAGTTCAGACACTGCCAGCCTGAGTCAGGTCATTCCCCTCATCAGGCTTTTGCAGAAGAAGCTGGAGACATTGAAGGAGGAGCTAAGAAAGAGCGATTCCGCTAGGCATGTGGGACTTGTGGATGGAGCCCTTCATTCGCTTAACCAGGATTCACGGGTGGTCAATCTGTTGAAATCAGAGCACTACATTTTGGCCACCGTGCTCGATCCTAGATTTAAAACCTACGTTGTATCTCTCTTTCCGGCAGACACAAGTCTGCAGGGGTTCAAAGACCTGCTGGTGAGAAAATTATCAAGTCAAGTGGAACTTGATCGGTCAACAGCTCCTCCTTCACATTCTCCCGCAATTGGGGGTGCGAGGAAAAGGCTCAGAATTCCGAGCCCACCCGCTGGTGGTGATGCAGGGCAGTCTGGAGCGACTGCTGATGCTGACATCTGGTCCGGACTGAAGGACCTGACAACGATTACGGACATGTCGTCTACTGTCACTGCATATGATTCTCTCACCATTGAAAGAATGGTGGAGGATTATATGAGTGACCACATCCAAGTAGGCACGTCAGACAGTCCGTACGAATACTGGCAGGAAAAAGAGGCAATTTGGAGGCCCTTGCACAAACTGGCTTTATTCTACCTAAGTTGCCCTCCCACAAGTGTGTATTCCGAAAGAGTGTTTAGTGCCGCCGCTCACCTTGTCAGCAATCGGCGTACGAGGTTACTTCCAGAAAATGTGGAGAAGATGATGTTCATTAAAATGAATTATAATCAATTCCTCCGTGGAGACATTGACCAGCAGCAATTGCCTCCACAAAGTACACAGGGAGCTGAGATGGTGGATTCCAGTGGGGACGAATTGATAATCTGTGAGGAGGGGGATGTACACGGTGATGAATCGGAGGATGATGATGAGGTGGACATCTTGCCTCTGTAGAGCCAGTTTGTGCAAGGAGAGATTAATTGCTTCTTTTTTGGTGGGGGTCCAAACCAACCCGTCATTTCAGTCACAGTCGTGTGGCAGACCCTGTCACTGAAATGATGGGTTGGTTAAAGTGTGCATGTCCTGTTTATACAACATAAGGGTGGGTGGGAGGGCCCAAGGACAATTCCATCTTGCACCTCTTTTTTCTTTCATTTTTCTTTGCGTCATGTGCTGTTTGGGGAGTAGTTTTTTGAAGGGCCAGCCTGCGTGACACTGCAGTGCCACTCCTAGATGGGCCAGGTGTTTGTGTCGGCCACTAGGGTCGCTTAGCTTACTCACACAGCTACCTCATTGCGCCTCTTTTTTTCTTTGCGTCATGTGCTGTTTGGGGAGTAGTTTTTTGAAGGGCCATCCTGCGTGACACTGCAGTGCCACTCCTAGATGGGCCAGGTGTTTGTGTCGGCCACTAGGGTCGCTTAGCTTACTCACACAGCTACCTCATTGCGCCTCTTTTTTTCTTTGCGTCATGTGCTGTTTGGGGAGTAGTTTTTTGAAGGGCCAGCCTGCGTGACACTGCAGTGCCACTCCTAGATGGGCCAGGTGTTTGTGTCGGCCACTTGGGTCGCTGAGCTTAGTCACACAGCTACCTCATTGCGCCTCTTTTATTCTTTGCGTCATGTGCTGTTTGGGGAGTGTTTTTTGGAAGGGCCATCCTGCGTAACACTGCAGTGCCACTCATAGATGGGCCAGGTGTTTGTGTCGGCCACTTGGGTCGCTGAGCTTAGTCATCCAGCGACCTCGGTGCAAATTTTAGGACTAAAAATAATATTGTGAGGTGTGAGGTATTCAGAATAGACTGTAAATAAGTGTAAATTATGGTTATTGAGGTTGATAATACTATGGGATCAAAATGACCCCCAAATTCAATGATTTAAGCTGTTTTTTAGGTTTTTTTGAAAAAAACACCCGAATCCAAAACACACCCAAATCCGACAAAAAAAATTCGGTGAGGTTTTGCCAAAACGCGTTCGAACCCAAAACACGGCCGCGGAACCGAATACAAAACCAAAACACAAAACCCGAAAAATGTCCGGTGCACATCTCTATTGCATATATGGCATAAACCTCCTAATGATAATGTGTGGACCCTTATTCAAAAAGTAAAGCATTCAATACCTTTAATACCAAGAAATAATGACACGGAGACTTGAATTTGGCAGAAAATTGTTAGCTATTTATTGTACCCTAACCATTAGAAAAAACCTGTAAAGTAAAATTTTAGTTAACATGCCGATTCAGCCGGCATATGGTGGCAGAAAAAAGAACGGCTATACTCCACTGACGATAACCTCAAAAAACATAAAAACCCAAATGATCCTAAATTACCACAAACCATACATAGGTAATAGGTGCCCGACTCAGACCTCCAAGCTGACTGCCCACCCTGATGGGTGATGATGCTGCCCCCTGATGGGTGATCTAGCGGCCTTAAAAGTCAATGGAGGTGAGTGCACCTAAACCACACCAATACTGTAAACAACTGTAACTAACAAGTCAAACTACAACCTGCCGTTCTGTTCCGCCAACAGCGAAAGACTCTTCCCCAGAGTCTTTGCACCGCCACCATACCCTCAACCTAACTCCTGCTACACCAGAAACAGATCCTCCAGGAAAACAACATCCCCTCCTTGGACAGATGCACACCATCAGGCCGAAAAAGGTGACTGGCACGAAACCGAATCCTAGGGTGGCGAACCACTTTCCCTCCGTGAGCCAACACCCACTTCGCCACCGCCACATTCACCTTTTGCCTGGCCACATCAATCGGGCGACCGTCCGCCACTCCTTGCCAACGCAACCTTGGCACCATCATAGAGAACACCAAAACACAATTGGGCCACGCTGCGGCCACACTGGCCAGATCCTCCATCATGGCCCATCGCAGCTCCAAAGATGTCCTCTTCCCCAGATCGTTGCCACCCAAATGGACAACCAGCACCCTAGGGACTCCATGCTCGCTGACCTGACCGACTAATCTACTCTTCAGATCATGCCACATCATCCCACGCCTACCAAGCCAACGAACGCCATGAGCCGAAGGAAAAAACTGCGCCCCCTCCGATGCCAAAAACCTGGCTGCCCAGTAAACATAAGAGTGGCCAACTACCCAGATTGCCAAATCGTCGTCTACCCAACCTGAAGAGAAGGAAAGGAGTAAAAATCGGTTAATAAGTATCCTAACAGGAGCTTATTGAATGCATTAACCTGAAGGATCTGCCAAAAGAAAAAAGGGGTTTTCGTGTCTTGCATAAGTCACGGCCTAGCCGATCTAAACAAGCATCCAGGCAATCGAAGCATAACATAAAGATACAACGGGAAAGATCAAAGTAAAATAAGGAAAATAAAAGGGGGTGGGGGTGGGGGGGGGGTTTAAAATGGGAAAAACATGTAAGAACTCAGCTGGAGGTGAAAGCGTAAAAACTTGCTGAGGGACTTTGAGTTGTACTGATCAGCCGAATTGTAGATTGAAATTCAATCCGTCAAGTCAGGCAAAAAATCGCAAAAGAACTCCAGACCCCCGCTGCCAGCAGCGGCGAGTAGCTAATCCCTGAGTAGGATGAACAGGGGAGACAAACAGACACAACTGCACAAGGACGTACTTAACCTTACAACATGAACTTATAAAACGTCTAATAAAAATGAACTGTTAAACAAACTAAAAACTCATGAAACTGGGCGAATATAACGTCTGTAACTTGACGACTTCCATCGCCCCACTGCCTGAATCTCCGCAACGGAAAAACCCACCGACGCAGCCGACGTCGCCGCCCCGATTCGGAAAGAATGCGTACCGAAAGCAGCAGGTGAAAGGCCCAAGCTCGCCAGACAGCGACTCAGCATCCAACGAAACTGATATTTCGTCAAAGGTAAACCGTCATAATGCAGCAGCCATGACCCCTGCACACCGGGCCGAACCGCTGCCTATTTCGATGCCAATCTCACCGGGCAAATGCTCCCCTCCAGATACGGTACCAAAGTGACCCATCGCCCTCTACCTACTTGGTCCGTCTTAGAGCGACGCAATCTGCACAGCAAGGACCTCTCACCCACCACCACGTCATCCAGAAGCATGCGCGAGTCTGCCTGCTTAGATGGCGCTACCAGCTCTGAAACCCGAAAGGCTCCGTGGTAAGCCATGGAGAACGCCAACTGGAACAAAAGCGATTCAAAAATTGACGACGCGATACTGCCTACCGCATCGATGACAGCCGGTAGCAAGGCCGGATCGATGGGGCGTCGCCTATCAGGCGGCGTAGGCGCCACGCGCGCCCACCCTTTCATCGCCTCTACCAGAAGCCCGCTCTTTGTCACGTCAGGGACACCCTTGATTTTATTAAAAAATGAAATCCCTGCTAAGTACCGGGACACCACCGCTCTGGACCTACCCGTGACAAAAAGCTGCCAAATAAAAGAAAGCATCATCCGATGCCCGCTCTTACCTTCTTGACTACGTCGTCGGACAAACTCTTCCCACTCGCTCCAAGCTTGACCGTAAGCCTTGAGCGTGTTCGGAGCCACTGACCGCATCGCTAGACCCACCAGTCCGGTCCGATCACCTGCCAGACATAACCGGGACATTGAAACCCCCACTCGTCGGCCTCGGGTGCCAACAAACGAAATCTCTCCCACTGACCGCGGGACAACGCGTCGGCAATTCCGTTCTCAAGCCCTGGCACATGCTGCGCGCGGAACCATACATTCTTATGCAAGCATGTCAGCAGCAATCGCCCAAGCACCCTCAGAACCACCAGCGACTTCGCCCTCTGGTTATTTATCGCATGCACCACGCCCAGATTGTCACATCTAAACAAAATGCTACGATGAGCCAGACGATAGCCCCAAACCTCCAGCGCTACCATTATGGGGAAAAGCTACAGCAGCAAAAGGTCCTTAGTGAAACCTTCGCGATGCCAATTCTCAGGCCACGAGGCCACGCCCCAAGATCCCTCTAGGTAGCAACCGAACTCAGAGGAACCCGCCGCGTCGGTAAACAGCTGTAACCTAGCATTGTCGATCGTTGGGGCCAGCCAGATACGCACCCCATTAAAGCCCTCCAGGAACGAGGCCCAGATGGCCAAATCCCTCTTAATCTCGGAGGACAAACGAATGAAATGATGCGGCCTGGCACACCCCGCCGTCGCCCTCTCCAGTTTTCGGCAGAAAACCCTGCCCATCGGGATAACCCGGCAAGCAAAGTTCAAGAGTCCCAGCAAGGACTGCGCCTGCCTCAGCGTGACTTTGCGCGACATCACGAACTGGCCAATAACCTCGCGGAGCTTCGCGACCTTGGCCTGAGGAAGGCGACACGAGCCTGCCACCGTGTTGATTTCAATCCCCAAGAATGACAAACAGGAAACCGGCCCCTCCGTTTTATCCTCGGTCACAGGAACGCCAAAATGATAAAACAACGCTCGGATGCTGAACAGCAAGTCGCTGCAACGCGGCGAATTCGCCGGTCCCACACACAGGAAATCATTGAGGTAATGCGCAACTCCATGACCCCCTGAAGAAGACTCCACGCACCAATGCAAGAATGTGCTAAACCTTTCAAAAAACGAGCAGGAAACGGAACATCCCATCGGCAAACATTTGTCAATGAAATATTCCGCTCCGATCCGAAAACCCATAAAACGGAATGAGTCCGGATGCAACGGGAGCAACCGAAACGCGGACTCAACATCGATCTTAGCCATCAGAGCTCCCGGGCCGTAACTTACAACCAACTCCAGCGCCTCGTTAAACGACTGGTACACCACCGAGCAGTGTGCCGGCGGTATCGCGTCGTTGACCGACGACCCTGACGGGTAAGAAAGATGTTGAATGAGCCGAAAGGCACCCGGAGTCTTCTTGGGGACTACCCCCACTGGGGAAATGACCAAGTCATCCACTGGGGGCGAGCTAAACGGGCCCTCCATCCTACCCATTCGCACCTCTTTATCGACTTTCTCGCGCAAAACAGACGGCAAGGCGCGAGCGGACTGAAGATTCCGGAGAGCCTTGACCGATACTTCGCCCGCAACTGGCAAGCAGAAACCAAACTTAAAACCCTGAAACAAAAACTGAGCGTCCGTACTATTCGGATACCAATCCAACCATTTGGACATGGCGTCCAAATTAATTGGCGTTGGGGCCCTGTGGAGCGATCCCGCTCGAGCCGGGTCTTGCGTAGCTTTGCTTTGCCCTCGCGCCTTGCCGATTTCCTTTAAAACAGTTGGAGGCCGGGTGGAAGCCGCCACATTGCAAGCACGAATGTCGAAACCGACACATCTTGCCGAAGGAACAGGTCGCATTATTAAATGCGAAGCACTTCCCCCTCGCGGCGGCCTGCCCACCCCCGCGGATAGCCAACTTACCTTTCCTACCCGGTCCGCCTTCCGCGCTACTCCCCTGAGCGGACGACCCTGCGCGTTGCCCGTCCGCCCCCGGATTCCGGGGCTCCTTTACGGGTTGTGAAGCCCGGGTGACCTGTAGCCAGACCTCCACGTCCTTGCACCCAAAGTCAATAATCGGTAATCAGTCCTGCTTCTCTCGGAACTTCTCATCATACGTCCGCCATTCGATTCCTGACGATGTGCGCTGCATATCGTGTATCAAGTGCAGGTATCGTATGACGTTCATATGTTCCTCAGGCCTATCTTCCAGATAACACGCCGCAAAGACGCAAAAACCGGCCAGCCAGTTGTCGAAAGTACGGAAAGCTTCAGCTCCGATGCCTTTCTTAGCTGTCGCAGCCTTATACTCCTTCTTCGCGTCCTTAGTCAGCACGAACATATCCACGTAATCGCCTCTGCAGATCTTCCTACGGCAGCTATCCTGCAACCCCCTCAAAACTGCCGTATAATCACAGTGGACTACTCCCGGCAAATCACGGTGCTTCTTGGCTCTGCGAGCGTCCTCGCTAAGCCGCTTGCGTCTTTTCCATCTCTCCTGCTGCCCTGCCGCCCTCTTAGCATACTTTGTCGCACGCTTTTTTGCCCTAGTCAGGCTACTGACGTCGGACGCTTGCGACGACAGGGATGAAGAAGAGGAGGAACTGAGAGAACTGGAGCGCGCACTGGAGCCCGACGCCGCCTGCTCAACCTCACCTGACGCTGTCGACTGTACGGACTGGGAGTCCTCCGGTGTGGAAACATCGAAATCCTCCTCATCACTCACGTCCACCTCAACCTCTCCGCGATCACCTGAAAAAGAAAACAAAGCGCGGGACCCGGAAGCCACTCCCGGGGCATGCCTAGCACTCCAGGGCAAAGACGTCCCCACCTCGCGTCCACGCTCCGTCCGTACTGGACGGTGTCCCAACTGCGCCGCGGCCGTCCCCAGGTCACGGCAAGCGTGCGCTATTCGCTGAGCCGCTGACCCCGGCTGCGTACTAGGCGCCCCCGCTTCTGCGCGCGCGCCGGAGAGCCTAGCTGCCCCCGGGGATGCGGCTGCGGCCAATGGGCCCAATGCCGCCACCACCGTCGACAGAGCCGACGCCAACTCTCCGGAATCCTCCTGACTTCCCCAAAAATCGCGGCCGGCACCGGCGGGAGCCCCCGTAGATGCTGGCGCACCTCTCCTGGCCCGTCGGCCGGCAGGCGCCGATAAGGGACCCAACGGCCAATACCCCGCCTGGCCTGCTGGTGATCCGCTGGCCCCCCTGACCACCATTGGCGTGGTCCCCCACCAATCCTCTAACCCATCCTGCGCCTGCTGGCCCTCAGTATCGCTGCTGTGCCTGCCACCAGCCCCCCGCGCGTGCCCTCCCCCCGCAGGCCGGAGCTCTCTCCGTCTGCAGGGAAGGCACCTATGCGGGGCTCAGTGCTGCCGCGCCCTATCCTGGGACGCCCCCCCCCGCCGCCGCTCCCCGCCGGACTCCGGCTGTAAGGGAGGCAGCAGGGGAGACATTGAAACTGGCGGCGCCGCTGCGCGCACACGTGCGCGAACAGCGCCACTGGCTGAGAGCGCGGGCGTGCGCGCACCTCGTGCGCGCAGCCCGCCACTTCCCGCCACCGTCCTCCCAGCGTCTGGGCCACCAGCAGGGACCGCCGGATGAGGCCCCGCGACAGGCCTCGTCCGACCCGCCGCCGCTCTCCGCCCACCCTGGCCCCCTCTTAGGCATCACTCCGCGGCCGTGACAAGGGGGACGGGTGGGGAGATGAGATGGGAGCCCCCGTAGGCCGCGCGCGCCAGCGGGTGCCTGCTCCCGGCAACGGCGCCTCACCATCCAGAGGTGGAGGTGAAGGCCGATGCCCGGCCACCTCCGGCCGGCTCCCCCGTGCCCCCGGCCCCCCCTGCCGCCCGCGGCCGGAGGTTAACACCGGACCTGAAACCAGGGGCAAGGAAGACCGGGTCCGCCCAGCCACCGCCGCGCGGGCACCCGCGCCGGTGGACGGGGAACGGGCAGATGAGCCCGCAGGCCCATCCGCGGACCCAGCTTCACCGCCTGCAGAGCGGTAACGAGCTGGGGTCCCGGCAGAGCGAAGGGGGCGAGAGGCGGACATTATCCCAAGCAGTATGTGGGGGAGATGAGAGAGGAGGGTGAAACTATAACAGTGCAGTGCAAGATTGAAGACTCTAATTAGCTTAGCTAAAAAAAACACTAGTGCATGTGCAATTCAGCAACACTCACCAGAAGGCAAACCAGCAGCAAGAGAGACTTAGCTAGCCTATACATCCCTATATATACTGATCCCTCCCTTCTCTACCATTGGCTGTACTTTTCATAACAGTTAGGTCCACCCCTCACAGGAGGTTTAACTCTCTCCATTCCTATGCCTGTCATTTCGCTCTCCAAATTAAAAAGACTGTCGAGCACTGGCAGTTTGGAGATGACCTGAATGATGCCGTGAGAGATCGTCTGGTGTCAGTTCCCGGTATCCATGTCTGTTTGCATGAACAAGCACCTACACAAACACTACAAAAGTCAAGTGATATGGTGATGCCTTTTCATATGTGTTACCCCATTTGTTTTACAGGTCAGTACAGAAAAGCTGAAATTAAATGTTTGTTTAACATTAACATGGAGATGATTGTAGCAAGGGGGTGGTGGTGTTGAAAGAAGAGTGAGCTACTGCGCATACAATACGCCAGTCTTCCCATTCTCCAGGGAGTCTTCATGCACTATCCCACATATACAGTACATATATAAGCACTTGTCATGTTATTGTGATCCCTGCTCTTCATTCATTCAATGAGTATTTCTATATGCTTATACTGTACTTGTGAGTGCTGGCCTCAGCTTTGTCAGGATGGATGGGGTAACTTGATAGACCAAGTATGATCTATGGAGCCTGCACCTTGTATTGGATTTAAATGAGTGCTGCCTCTCATTAACCATAGATCTATAGACAGGGTTGCCTAATGGAAGCCTTATATAAGATAGCCTATACACCTGATTCCCCCTTACAAATTCTTTGTTTGCACCAGAGGCAATCGTACTCACTGTAGAGTAGTGATGTGCACCGGAAATTTATCGGGTTTTGTGTTTTGGTTTTGGGTTCGGTTCCGCGGCTGTGTTTTGGGTTCGGACGCGTTTTGGCAAAACCTCACCGGAAATTTTTTGTCGGATTCGGGTGTTTTTTTTCAAAAAACACTAAAAAACAGCTTAAATCATAGAATTTTGGGGTCATTTTGATCCCATAGTATTATTAACCTCAATAACCATAATTTCCACTCATTTTCAGTCTATTCTGAACACCTCACACCTCACAATATTATTTTTAGTCCTAAAATTTGCACCGAGGTCGCTGGATGGCTAAGCTAAGCGACACAAGTGGCCGACACAAACACCTGGCCCATCTAGGAGTGGCACTGCAGTGTCAGACAGGATGGCACTTGAAAAAAAAGTCCCCAAACAGCACATGATGCAAAGAAAAAAAGAGGCGCAATGAGGTAGCTGTGTGACTAAGCTAAGCGACCCTTGTGGCCGACACAAACACCTGGCCCATCTAGGAGTGGCACTGCAGTGTCAGACAGGATGGCACTTGAAAAAAATAGTCCCCAAACAGCACATGACGCAAAGAAAAAAAGAGGCGCAATGAGGTAGCTGTGTGACTAAGCTCAGCGACCCAAGTGGCCGACACAAACACCTGGCCCATCTAGGAGTGACACTGCAGTGTCAGGCAGGATGGCCCTTCAAAAAAATACTCCCCAAACAGCACATGATGCAAAGAAAAAAAGAGGCGCAATGAGGTAGCTGTGTGACTAAGCTCAGCGACCCAAGTGGCCGACACAAACACCTGGCCCATCTAGGAGTGGCACTGCAGTGTCAGACAGGATGGCACTTGAAAAAAATAGTCCCCAAACAGCACATGATGCAAAGAAAAATGAAAGAAAAAAGAGGTGCAAGATGGAATTGTCCTTGGGCCCTCCCACCCACCCTTATGTTTTATAAACAGGACATGCACACTTTAACGAACCCATCATTTCAGCGACAGGGTCTGCCACACGACTGTGACTGAAATGACTGGTTGGTTTGGGCCCCCACCAAAAAAGAAGCAATCAATCTCTCCTTGCACAAACTGGCTCTACAGAGGCAAGATGTCCACCTCATCATCATCGTCCGATTCATCACCCCTTTCACTGTGTACATCCCCCTCCTCACAGATTATTAATTCGTCCCCACTGGAATCCACCATCTCAGGTCCCCGTGTACTTTTTGGAGGCAATTGCTGCTGGTGAATGTCTCCACGGAGGAATTGATTATAATTCATTTTAATGAACATCATCTTCTCCACATTTTCTGGAAGTAACCTCGTACGCCGATTGCTGACAAGGTGAGCGGCTGCACTAAACACTCTTTCGGAGTACACACTGGAGGGAGGGCAACTTAGGTAGAATAAAGCCAGTTTCTGCAAGGGCCTCCAAATTGCCTCTTTTTCCTGCCAGTATACGTACGGACTGTCTGACGTGCCTACTTGGATGCGGTCACTCATATAATCCTCCACCATTCTTTCAATGGTGAGAGAATCATATGCAGTGACAGTAGACGACATGTCAGTAATCGTTGGCAGGTCCTTCAGTCCGGACCAGATGTCAGCACTCGCTCCAGACTGCCCTGCATCACCGCCAGCGGGTGGGCTCGGAGTTCTTAGCATTTTCCTCGCACCCCCAGTTGAGGGAGAATGTGAAGGAGGAGCTGTTGACGGGTCACGTTCCGCTTGACTTGACAATTTTCTCACCAGCAGGTCTTTGAACCCCTGCAGACTTGTGTCTGCCGGAAAGAGAGATACAACATAGGTTTTAAATCTAGGATCGAACACGGTGGCCAAAATGTAGTGCTCTGATTTCAACAGATTGACCACCCGTGAATCCTGGTTAGGCGAATAAAGGGCTCCATCCACAAGTCCCACATGCCTAGCGGAATCGCTCTGTTTTAGCTCCTCCTTCAATGTCTCCAGCTTCTTCTGCAAAAGCCTGATGAGGGGAATGACCTGACTCAGGCTGGCAGTGTCTGAACTGACTTCACGTGTGGCAAGTTCAAAGGGTTGCAGAACCTTGCACAACGTTGAAATCATTCTCCACTGCGCTTGAGACAGGTGCATTCCACCTCCTTTGCCCATATCGTGGCCAGATGTATAGGCTTGAATGGCCTTTTGCTGCTCCTCCATCCTCTGAAGCATATAGAGGGTTGAATTCCACCTCGTTACCACCTCTTGCTTCAGATGATGTCAGGGCAGGTTCAGGTATTTTTGGTGGTGCTCCAGTCTTCTGTACGCGGTGCCTGAACGCCGAAAGTGGCCCGCAATTCTTCGGGCCACCGACAGCATCTCTTGCACGCCCCTGTCGTTTTTTAAATAATTCTGCACCACCAAATTCAAGGTATGTGCAAAACATGGGACGTGCTGGAATTTGCCCAGATATAATGCACGCACAATATTGCTGGCGTTGTCCGATATCACAAATCCCCAGGAGAGTCCAATTGGGGTAAGCCATTCTGCGATGATCTTCCTCAGTTGCCGTAAGGTTTTCAGCTGTGTGCGTATTCTGGAAAGCGGTGATACAAAGCGTAGCCTGCCTAGGAACGAGTTGGCGTTTGCGAGATGCTGCTACTGGTGCCGCCGCTGCTGTTCTTGCTGCAGGAGGCAATACATCTACCCAGTGGGCTGTCACAGTCATATAGTCCTGAGTCTGCCCTGCTCCACTTGTCCACATGTCCGTGGTTAAGTGGACATTGGGTACAACTGCATTTTTTAGGACACTGGTGAGTCTTTTTCTGAGGTCTGTGTACATTTTCGGTATCGCCTGCCTAGAGAAATGGAACCTAGATGGTATTTGGTACCGGGGACACAGTACCTCAATCAAGTCTCTAGTTGGCTCTGAATTAACAATGGATACCGGAACCACGTTTCTCACCGCCCAGGCTGCCAAGGCCTCAGTTATCCGCTTTGCAGCAGGATGACTGCTGTGATATTTCATCTTCCTCGCAAAGGACTGTTGGACAGTCAATTGCTTACTGGAAGTAGAACAAGTGGTCTTCCGACTTCCCCTCTGGGATGACGATCGACTCCCAGCAGCAACAACAGCAGCGCCAGCAGCAGTAGGCGTTACACTCATGGATGCATCGGAGGAATCCCAGGCAGGAGAGGACTTGTCAGACTTGCCAGTGACATGGCCTGCAGGACTATTGGCTTTCCTGGGTAAGGAGGAAATTGACACTGAGGGAGTTGGTGGTGTGGTTTGCAGGAGCTTGGTTACAAGAGGAAGGGATTTAGTGGTCAGTGGACTGCTTCCGCTGTCACCCAAAGTTTTTGAACTTGTCACTGACTTATGATGACAACACCTGTTGTCCGCATTTGTGTTGAAATAATTCCACACCGAAGAGCTGATTTTTTTTGTATTTTGACCAGGCATGTCAAGGGCCATATTCCTCCCACGGACAACAGGTGTCTCCCCGGGTGCCTGACTTAAACAAACCACCTCACCATCAGAATACTCCTTGTCAATTTCCTCCCCAGCGCCAGCAACACCCATATCCTCCTCATCCTGGTGTACTTCAACAGTGACATCGTCAATTTGACTATCAGGAACTGGACTGCGGGTGCTCCTTCCAGCACTTGCAGGGGGCGTGCAAATGGTGGAAGGCGCAAGCTCTTCCCGTCCAGTGTCGGGAAGGTCAGGCATCGCAACCGACACAATTGGACTCTCCTTGGGGATTTGTGATTTTGAAGAACGCACAGTTCTTTGCTGTGCTTTTGCCAGCTTAAGTCTTTTCTTTTTTCTAGCGAGAGGATGAGTGCTTCCATCCTCATGTGAAGCTGAACCACTAGCTATGAACATAGGCCAGGGCCTCAGCCGTTCCTTGCCACTCCGTGTCGTAAATGGCATATTGGCAAGTTTACGCTTCTCCTCAGACGCTTTTAATTTTGATTTTTGAGGCATTTTACTGATCTTTTGTGTTTTGGATTTTACATGCTCTGTACTATGACATTGGGCATCGGCCTTGGCAGACGATGTTGATGGCATTTCATCGTCTCGGCCATGACTAGTGGCAACAGCTTCAGCACGAGGTGGAAGTGGATCTTGATCTTTCCCTATTTTTTTAACCTCCACATTTTTGTTCTCCATATTTTAATGCGCACAACTAAAAGCTACCACAGGTATACAATGTAGATGGATGGATAGTATACTTTATGGATGACGAGTGACGACACAGAGGTAGGTACAGCAGTGGCCTACCGTACTGCTATATACAGTATAATGGACCTGGTGGACACTGTCAGCAGACTGCTAAACTACTAGTATAAAAAAAGCCACCACAGGTATACAATGTAGATGGATGGATAGTATACTTTATGGATGACGAGTGACGACACAGAGGTAGGTACAGCTGTGGCCTACCGTACTGCTATATACAGTATAATGGACCTGGTGGACACTGTCAGCAAACTGCTAAACTACTAGTATAAAAAAAAAGCCACCACAGGTATACAATGTAGATGGATGGATAGTATACTTTATGGATGACGAGTGACGACACAGATGTAGGTACAGCAGTGGCCTACCGTACTGCTATATACAGTATAATGGACCTGGTGGACACTGTCAGCAGACTGCTAAACTACTAGTATAAAAAAAAAAAGCCACCACAGGTATACAATATAGATGGATGGATAGTATACTATTACTTTATGGATGACGAGTGACGACACAGAGGTAGGTACAGCAGTGGCCTACCGTACTGCTATATACAGTATAATGGACCTGGTGGACACTGTCAGCAGACTGCTAAACTACTAGTATAAAAAAAATGCCACCACAGGTATACAATGTAGATGGATGGATAGTATACTTTATGGATGACGAGTGACGACACAGAGGTAGGTACAGCAGTGGCCTACTGTACTGCTATATACAGTATAATGGACCTGGTGGACACTGTCAGCAGACTGCTAAACTACTAGTATAAAAAAAAAAGCCACCACAGGTATACAATGTAGATGGATGGATAGTATACTTTATGGATTACGAGTGACGACACAGAGATAGGTACAGCAGTGGCCTACCGTACTGCTATATACAGTATAATGGACCTGGTGGACACTGTCAGCAGACTGCTAAACTACTAGTATAAAAAAAAAGCCACCATAGGTATACAATGTAGATGGATGGATAGTATACTTTATGGATGACGAGTGACGACACAGATGTAGGTACAGCAGTGGCCTACCGTACTGCTATATACAGTATAATGGACCTGGTGGACACTGTCAGCAGACTGCTAAACTACTAGTATAAAAAAAAAAGCCACCACAGGTATACAATGTAGATGGATGGATAGTATATTTTATGGATGACGAGTGACGACACAGAGGTTGGTACAGCAGTGGCCTACCGTACTGCTATATACAGTATAATGGACCTGGTGGACACTGTCAGCAGACTGCTAAACTACTAGTATAAAAAAAAAGCCACCACAGGTATACAATGTAGATAGATGGATAGTATACTTTATGGATGACGAGTGACAACACAGAGGTAGGTACAGCAGTGGCCTACCGTACTGCTATATACAGTATAATGGACCTGGTGGACACTGTCAGCAGACTGCTAAACTACTAGTATAAAAAAAAAAGCCACCACAGGTATACAATGTAGATGGATGAATAGTATACTTTATGGATGACCAGTGACGACACAGAGGTAGGTACAGCAGTGGCCTACCGTACTGCTATATACAGTATAATGGACCTGGTGGACACTGTCAGCAGACTGCTAAACTACTAGTATAAAAAAAAAGCCACCACAGGTATACAATGTAGATGGATGGATAGTATACTATTACTTTATGGATGACAAGTGACGACACAGATGTAGGTACAGCAGTGGCCTACCGTACTGCTATATACAGTATAATGGACCTGGTGGACACTGTCAGCAGACTGCTAAACTACTAGCATAAAAAAAAAAGCCACCACATGTATACAATGTAGATGGATGGATAGTATACTTTATGGATGACGAGTGACGACACAGAGGTAGGTACAGCAGTGGCCTACCGTACTGCTATATACAGTATAATGGACCTGGTGGACACTGTCAGCAGATTGCTAAACTACTAGTATAAAAAAAAAAAGCCACCACAGGTATACAATGTAGATGGATGGATAGTATACTTTATGGATGACGAGTGACGACACAGAGGTAGGTACAGCAGTGGCCTACCGTACTGCTATATGCAGTATAATGGACCTGGTGGACACTGTCAGCAGACTGCTAAACTACTAGTATAAAAAAAAGCCACCACAGGTATACAATGTAGATGGATAGATAGTATACTATTACTTTATGGATGACGAGTGACGACACAGAGGTAGGTACAGCAGTGGCCTACCGTACTGCTATATACAGTATAATGGACCTGGTGAACACTGTCAGCAGACTGCTAAACTACTAGTATAAAAAAAAGCCACCACAGGTATACAATGTAGATGGATGGATAGTATACTTTATGGATGACGAGTGACGACACAGAGGTAGGTACAGCAGTGGCCTACCGTACTGCTATATACAGTATAATGGACCTGGTGGACACTGTCAGCAGACTGCTAAACTACTAGTATAAAAAAAAAAAGCCACCATAGGTATACAATGTAGATGGATGGATAGTATACTTTATGGATGACGAGTGACGACACAGAGGTAGGTACAGCAGTGGCATACCGTACTGCTATATACAGTATAATGGACCTGGTGGACACTGTCAGCAGACTGCTAAACTACTAGTATAAAAAAAAAAGCCACCACAGGTATACAATGTAGATGGATGGATAGTATACTTTATGGATGACGAGTGACGACACAGAGGTAGGTACAGCAGTGGCCTACCGTACTGCTATATACAGTATAATGGACCTGGTGGACACTGTCAGCAGACTGCTAAACTACTAGTATAAAAAAAAAAGCCACCACAGGTATACAATGTAGATGGATGAATAGTATACTTTATGGATGACCAGTGACGACACAGAGGTAGGTACAGCAGTGGCCTACTGTACTGCTATATACAGTATAATGGACCTGGTGGACACTGTCAGCAGACTGCTAAACTACTAGTATAAAAAAAAAGCCACCACAGGTATACAATGTAGATTGATGGATAGTATACTATTACTTTATGGATGACGAGTGACGACACAGATGTAGGTACAGCAGTGGCCTACCGTACTGCTATATACAGTATAATGGACCTGGTGGACACTGTCAGGAGACTGCTAAACTACTAGTATAAAAAAAAAAGCCACCACAGGTATACAATGTAGATGGATGGATAGTATACTTTATGGATGACGAGTGACGACACAGAGGTAGGTACAGCAGTGGTCTACCGTACTGCTATATACAGTATAATGGACCTGGTGGACAATGTCAGCAGACTGCTAAACTACTAGTATAAAAAAAAAAGCCACCACAGGTATACAATGTAGATGGATGGATAGTATACTTTATGGATGACGAGTGACGACACAGAGGTAGGTACAGCAGTGGCCTACCGTACTGCTATATGCAGTATAATGGACCTGGTGGACACTGTCAGCAGACTGCTAAACTACTAGTATAAAAAAAAAGCCACCACAGGTATACAATGTAGATGGATGGATAGTATACTATTACTTTATGGATGACGAGTGACGACACAGAGGTAGGTACAGCAGTGGCCTACCGTACTGCTATATACAGTATAATGGACCTGGTGGACACTGTCAGCAGACTGCTAAACTACTAGTATAAAAAAAAAAGCCACCACAGGTATGCAATGTAGATGGATGGATAGTATACTTTATGGATGACGAGTGACGACACAGAGGTAGGTACAGCAGTGGCCTACCGTACTGCTATATACAGTATAATGGACCTGGTGGACACTGTCAGCAGACTGCTAAACTACTAGTATAAAAAAAAAGCCCCCACAGGTATACAATGTTGATGGATGGATAGTATACTTTATGGATGACGAGTGACGACACAGAGGTAGGTACAGCAGTGGCCTACCGTACTGCTATATACAGTATAATGGACCTGGTGGACACTGTCAGCAGACTGCTAAACTACTAGTATAAAAAAAAAAGCCACCACAGGTATACAATGTAGATGGATTAATAGTATACTTTATGGATGACGAGTGACGACACAGAGGTAGGTACAGCAGTGGCCTACTGTACTGCTATATACAGTATAATGGACCTGGTGGACACTGTCAGCAGACTGCTAAACTACTAGTATAAAAAAAAAAGCCACCACAGGTATACAATGTAGATGGATGGATAGTATACTATTACTTTATGGATGACGAGTGACGACACAGATGTAGGTACAGCAGTGGCCTACCGTACTGCTATATACAGTATAATGGACCTGGTGGACACTGTCAGGAGACTGCTAAACTACTAGTATAAAAAAAAGCCACCACATGTATACAATGTAGATGGATGGATAGTATACTTTATGGATGACGAGTGACGACACAGAGGTAGGTACAGCAGTGGTCTACCGTACTGCTATATACAGTATAATGGACCTGGTGGACACTGTCAGCAGACTGCTAAACTACTAGTATAAAAAAAAAAGCCACCACAGGTGTACAATGTAGATGGATGGATAGTATACTTTATGGATGACGAGTGACGACACAGAGGTAGGTACAGCAGTGGCCTACCGTACTGCTATATGCAGTATAATGGACCTGGTGGACACTGTCAGCAGACTGCTAAACTACTAGTATAAAAAAAAAGCCACCACAGGTATACAATGTAGATGGATGGATAGTATACTATTACTTTATGGATGACGAGTGACGACACAGATGTAGGTACAGCAGTGGCCTACCGTACTGCTATATACAGTATAATGGACCTGGTGGACACTGTCAGGAGACTGCTAAACTACTAGTATAAAAAAAAAAAAAGCCACCACATGTATACAATGTAGATGGATGGATAGTATACTTTATGGATGACGAGTGACGACACAGAGGTAGGTACAGCAGTGGTCTACCGTACTGCTATATACAGTATAATGGACCTGGTGGACACTGTCAGCAGACTGCTAAACTACTAGTATAAAAAAAAAGCCACCACAGGTGTACAATGTAGATGGATGGATAGTATACTTTATGGATGACGAGTGACGACACAGAGGTAGGTACAGCAGTGGCCTACCGTACTGCTATATGCAGTATAATGGACCTGGTGGACACTGTCAGCAGACTGCTAAACTACTAGTATAAAAAAAAAGCCACCACAGGTATACAATGTAGATGGATGGATAGTATACTATTACTTTATGGATGACGAGTGACGACACAGCGGTAGGTACAGCAGTGGCCTACCGTACTGCTATATACAGTATAATGGACCTGGTGGACACTGTCAGCAGACTGCTAAACTACTAGTATAAAAAAAAGCCACCACAGGTATACAATGTAGATGGATGGATAGTATACTTTATGGATGACGAGTGACGACACAGAGGTAGGTACAGCAGTGGCCTACCGTACTGCTATATACAGTATAATGGACCTGGTGGACACTGTCAGCAGACTGCTAAACTACTAGTATAAAAAAAAGCCACAGGAGTGTTTTTCAGGCAGACAAACGTATACTGGTGGTCACTGTCAGCAAAACTCTGCACTGTACTCCTGCTATAGCTGCTCCCCAGTCCCCACAATTAAGCAGTGTGAGCACTCAGCACAGATATATCATGCAGCACACTGAGCACAGATATGGTATGGAGCGTTTTTTTCAGGCAGAGAAGAGAACGGATAAAAAACTGGTGGTCACTATCAGCAAAACTCTGCACTGTACTCCTCCTAACAGCTGCTCCCCAATCCTCCCCACAATAGTAAAATAAACAAGCAATGCAAAACAATCAGATCAACTGTAGTGCCTCGTATAAACGGAGAGGACGCCAGCCACGTCCTCTCCCTATCAATCTCAATGCACGTGTGAAAATGGCGGCGACGCGCGGCTGCTTATAGAATCCGAATCTCGCGAGAATCCGACAGCAGGATGATGACGTTCGGGCGTGCTCGGCTTAGCCGAGCAATGCGGGAGGATCCGAGCCTGCTCGGACCCGTGTAAAAAAAGGTAAAGCTCGGGTGGGTTCGGAAACCGAACCCGCTCATCACTACTGTAGAGCCATTAGTTGCTTTGAATTTCCTAATGATTTTAATGGCTGAAAAGTCCATCAAAGATAATAAGGGGATGAGGACTGAATACAATAAGATGTTTAGGTCAAAAAAGGCCTCAAAATATAATTTGTAAATATTTTAGAAGTAGCTATAAATGTGCAGAAAATACCATGGGGCATATTCTCTTGCAGTTGGGATTTTAGCCTCCACAATTTACGGAGATCTCATTACCAATTTTGAATTACCACGGGAATGTGAGTACGGGAATGTGAGCTCCCGATACCCACGGTTTTCAATTAATAAGAACTGGTTGCACAAAACACGCAGGAAATTATTACTAAAATCAAAACAACCTGAAGTGCAAGACTGGTGCTTAGCTTGTATTCTGGAGCCGTGTTGTATACAGTCAGCGCAGTGCAGGGGTGGTATTCATGTGACCGCCGGTCAGCTGACCGACAGTCACATGACCTCCTCCACCAGCCCGACGGGTCACTGTCCCGATGGTCGGCATGCCGACCAACAGGGACTATTTCCACTCGTGGGTGTCCACGACACCCATAGAGTGGGAATAGAACCTGTGGCGACCGCAGGTCGCCACCGAGCCCGCAGCGTGGTGAGCGCAGCGAGCCCGCAAGGGGCTTGCTGCACTCGCCCCTCCCCGCCGGCATCCCGGCGTCAGTATGCTGCCGGGATCCCGGCGTCGGTAAGCTGACCGGCGGTCAGGAGACCGCCGGTCAGCCGTACTACACCCCAGAGCAGTACAGGGAACTTGGAATCAGAAGGAGAGCTGGAGAAAGTGCTAACTAGCACTCTGGAGGCTTTGAAAGCATGGCACTGTCCAGGGCATAGCGAGGAAAAGGAAACCATGAAGGACGGGGCTGCCATATTATCCACCACTGGAACAAACATACATTATTCTCTCCACTGCTGACACACTCTCTGCTCTACAACTGTTATACAGTTATCCATGCACATGCCACTCCCCACTGCCACCCTCACTGACCTTACACACTCACCTCACTTCTGCTGACCACAGTATAGTGGAGTATGCAGAGCAAGGAGAGTGGCAGAGAGCTCTGTGGGACCTCATCCAGCACCTATTTGGGATTCCACCCTGAATACAGCTGCTCTGATATCAGCAACGCTGATGGAAGACAAGGAGGAGAATAGACAACATAAGCATTTCGGGAAAGTGGAGGGGGACAGCGCTGACAGAAGGTAAGTAATTATTGGACTTATTGGACTAATTCAGCTCATTGTAAACTTCCAATTAATTAGTCATTATGGGGGGTGTCAAGGGGTTCTGAAGCAAGTCCCAACAATTTTTCCTTAAAATACAGTTTTTAGGAAAAATTGGACTTGCTCTAGGGCTGCAGGAAAAATGTTGTAGTACTTTACCTCCTTCAGTTGAATAGGAAAAACCCTGCACTCTGGGAAAAACTCACATGGTTTTTGAAAATGTTGCCGGCAATTGAATATGCCCCGTATGTTTTGATAACTTGACACTGCACTCCCTGAGTCTATAATTAATTTATTATACCTTAAACTATATAGAACAAACATTTTCTGATATTATTATTAATAATGTGTAAAGCACCAAACTTACTATATTAATCATATACAGAAAATATGTCATCCAGAAGTCTAGGGAAAGTTTGATTAAAGCTATTTCCTGTTTAACGTATTGTTATATAACCCTGATACTACTATTTGACAGTCATGTGGAAACAGCCAGTACTGCATGATTTAAGTCAAATACATACTTGATAAATAGGCACCTGACCCCGCTAGCATGTTTTTAGTCTGTGGGATGAAACCATTCTAATAATTATTATAATTCAAGATCACACATTAAAAAAGAAAATATAGGACAATGCTTATTAGAGCTTACTCTCTATCTTTGACTGTGCTATAAAGTGAAAATGCAACTTATTTTCTGAGCATTCTAGCCTTTAAAGAGCAATCTGTAATTTTGCCAATTAGCATTTGAAAAGAGGATTTGTATGTTTTCTATTTCCAGCGGCCTCTCTTACACTATTTGCTTGTAATGTTGCATTGTTAAACCAAGCTTAAAATCCTCTAAGGTTGAAATCTCAACTTTATGATATTTCTTTACTCTCTGACAGTTGGTTCTTAGTGGTGATTTTCCAATCTCCAAAGTCTACAATAAAGGCCTGTAGCCGTAATATTATCTCGTGCTCAATATGATTAATTTTCTTCTCTGTTAAAAAAATAAAACGGAGACGCTCCAGTGGTTCTGTTGCATGGAAGGTGAAAGAGGTTGATTTGAATTAAATGTTGTTTAAATAGCACTCGCTTGGCTTGGTCAAACTTTATTAAATAAAACATTCCACCTAAAATCTCATTTCATTATCTTGCAGCGTTAAATTAACTTTGCTAAAATAACACATTGGGAAATGGCATAAAATGTCAGAATTGTAAGAACATTAAATGCCCTGTGTCACTATATGCTGCAGATTTATAGAAAGCATTATGATGAATAATATGGCGTTATATAAAGCAAGGGAGAGGATATCATCAGGGATGGTTATATAGAGTAATATGAGGAATTAGTTGTAGTCTTTTTTCTTTTTAGCTCCTAGACACCACTTGCTCAGTTCCCGTTTAATAATAAATGTGCACAATCTTGAACCTGCTCTGACATTGCAAATTTCTTTGCAAGCCCTACCTAAATATGGCCCATATGATTTAGATGTTAACATCCAAGGTCATATCTAAGCACTGCCTGTATTCTTATGGCCCAACATCATCATTAAAGCAACTTTCTTGAAATACTATTTTTTAATTGCTTGTTTGACTCACACAGTGTCATTGAATAGCTTTCCGTGCTAATCATTTCAAGCCGTGGCCATTTTGCAGATGCCACAAAGGTCAGAGCTGTCTAAAGACAAAGCACAGCAAACGCTTGGCCAGTGAAAGAAGGAGAATCTGCCGGAAAGATAACGGCTAGAGAAATACCTAGTAGAGATGAGCAACATGTTTTTTTTGTTTTTAGTTTTTTTTTTAAAAACCTTATTACACTGTTACACTGTTTGAAATTTCTCACATATTGGGGGAGATGTATCAAAGCTTGGAGAGAGATAACGCTCCTGTCATTTTACAGGCTGTGTTGAAAAATGGCATCTGGAAGCTGATTGGTTGGTACTTTATTTATCTCCACTTTCTCTCTCTCCAAGGCTTGATAGCTCTCCCCCACTGCCAGCAAAATGTGTTTACAGTCTTACCACAACTACACCACTCAGCAGAATGAAGTGACCATCATCATATCAGCTATATTGATAAACATATCAGACAGGGATGTCGTTAATATCCCAGCAGTCAGAATACCGACGCTGGGATCCCGACCAGCGAGAATGCCGACAGCTGCGCCAGGGCTATTCCCACTTGTGGGTGTCCACGACACCCATAGAGTGGAAATTTAACCTGTGGGGAGTGCAGCGAGGAACCTAGCATGCAAGGGGCTTTCTAACATTCGCCCCGCTGCCGGCATTCTGATGGGCGGGATCCCCGTGTCGGCATACTGACCGCCGGGATTCCAGCCCTATCCCATCAGACATGGTACAAATCATATACAGTGACGCAGGGGTGGATTGGGATTGAAAACCAGCCTGGGAAATTTATGGAAGCAGCCCTAATGGGGGTGTGGTCTGATGAGGTGATAGGGTCTGTTTAGGGGGACTGGATGCCTCCTCATAGGGCCTGATTGTACACAATTGTGGCATTCCTTGCATCTTTTGCTGCAGTTGTGTCTGAAACCAGCGGCAATTGGGAACTATAAATGGCTCTGTAAAATTTTGTAGAAGTGGCCCGACATGGGCAGCACAAGAGGTATAACATACCATGTAGCAATTGCAGCATCACTGGATGGCAGAGTTGGTGTACTGCAGAGATAAATAACAGAATGAATGGGGACAATGCAGTGTAATGAGTGCGCTGGGCTGCCTGTCATCTGGGGGGTGGAGCCACATGACAACACATAAAACAGGCCCCGCAGACACATCAGTCTACTAGGAATCTTCCTGTTGAGCCCTGTGTCCAATCTGCCCCTGCAGTGCAGTGTGGCATTCTGTGTAGTGACAATGCAGGAGTGGAATCAAGCATTGTATAGTCAGCATTTCACACCTCTGCACAATGGCCTGTTCCACTGAAAAACTCAAGTTGTACTAAATGTCGCTGCAGATTCAATTATTTCAGAACGTAGAAAACAACTATTGATAGGGTATAGCTTTTATTTAACAACAAATCCCCAAAAATAGAATTATCATTACAAATTGAAATAAGAACAGACATACATCAGAGAAAAATACTTGTAATACATATTATTATAGTATATAATATAACTCATGAAATGCATTAACAACAGAAATAAAATGGTCAATATATAATTAACATTGCAAAAGACGGCAAAGAAATAATCTTGTGAGGAAATGGACTTCTTATATGACTTGAACTGTTTAAGTGTTTCCAGAATATCATTTTATTTTGTTGCCAACCCTAGGCTATCTGAGAAACAAAAAGGTGAAATTCCATTTTTTTTGTTCCATCTATGATCCAGCCTCAGTATCAGCAGCTGATCCTCTTGTCTCATTCCATTAGCCTAGTACATCTCATTATAGTGTCAGTGCTAAACTCAATACATGCTCTGTGTAATGGATATTTTATGGGATCCCTTTGGCTAATGGGGTTCAACTCCTTGATTTAATGAGGCATTATATACCTTAGCATTAGAAAAATGTGATTAGCCATCTGAAAAGGTCTGAATGTACGAGACCTATGTAGCCTCACCTTGCAAAAATATAAAAATGAATTTATGGATAAAGCGTTACATCATTACTCTGACTCAGAAAGCCAATATAAATACATATTAAACCTGTAAAGCTAAGATGAAGGACATAAAGTAAGGTAGTATACTGAATTTGATATTCATGTAGAAAATATATGGGCCATTGACGTCCCAATTTCATCAGGACAGTCCCAAATAGCTATTGTTTACATAGATATAGGTGAATCCGAGCACCCAAAATGGGTATTTACGGTAGAACATGGGATACTTTTTTATTTTGTCCAGAATAATTAGCATCCCTATTTCTGATTTCTCTAGAAGGTGGGAGGGGCAGCTGACTGGTGATGGGGGTGGTGTCTAGCGATTGGAGTAATTGGAATAGCATCATATTGAGACAGTCCTTCCTTATAGAGCCACTATTTGTGGCATTAATACTCCCCCACCCCCATCTTGCCCACTTTATTGCTGCCACCTTGCATTATGTATAAATATACTATTGCGCCCCCCCCCCCCCCCCCCCCCGATCCAATACATAGGGTTACAGGTTGCTGGAGGAGTCATTTACCACAAGGCCACTCCAGCGACTGAACTTCTAATACCGTGCATCCTACTGTATATTGCTGCGATACAGGCTGTGTCTTAGTGTTGACATAACTCAGCTATTGATATACGGTATTTACCCCATATAGATTTACTCCATTATGTTACTTAAGTGACTAGGGACAAAATATACTAAGCAGGTAGCTAGTCAAAACCCCTAAATTTAAAAGTAGTTTCTAAACCCCAATCATGCTATGAACCTGCCGTAAAGCACTGCAGTTTAGAAATGCTGCAAAGATCTCTAAGATCAGTGCAGCCTTTTCCTGATGATTTTGTTAAAAATAAATGCATGGGATTTGACAGTACTACGTCTTTTAGCCTAGGCAGGTAGTGGAAAAATCAGGCTGACAAAAAAACATGAGTCCCCACGAAATTTCCACTAAGCAGCACAAGGCTTTACCAGCCAGGGCTGGTGGCACTATAGCTGTGAATACACAGCATGGGGTCAAACCACCATAATGTCAACCAGCCCTAGGATAGTCAGTAGGGTGCTGGAATCCATAGGGAAGTGGCCCCTGCAAAATAAAAATCCATATCACCGTAGGAAGAACCAGCACCAGGCTGATAGCAGAAGGGTGATTGTCCTCACCCCTTGGGTGGTGGGCATGGAGTTAATACATATTGGTAAAAGGATAGCAATAACATTGGTCTTTACTGGTGCACTACAGGTTACAGTTATCCTTGTGATACCCAACTTCATTGGCTGCTGGGGCATGGTGGCACATTAAGAATCTCAATTGCCACCATGCCCTGGCATATAGGGCCCACAGGAACATTCAGTTCACAAGTAAAAAAAAAAATATATATATATATATAAAAAATTACCATTACAGATACAAACTGACAAAAAGAAATTATTAAATAAAGACCGCCACACATTATCACTTATCACTTTATCAATTTTGGAAAAAAAAAACAAACCACCAAGACATTTAAATGAGAGACAGACAATTACAGACAATTACCTCCAACAAGGCCCCAACACAAGTGAGAGATTCATTCCCAGCCACTGTTGAATGCTTTGATATGCTCTGATTGGTAACGCCAACTAAATATTCAGGTCCATTGTGAAAATGCAGCAATCCCAGTTGGATTTCAAACCCGTCATTTAATAAAATTTCCCCCTAGGAATATTTTGCGCTTTGTTTCACTGACACATAACTTGTGTGTCTTTCATGTGATAAATATTCTGGATGCTCTAAACAGAGCTGAGAGATAATGGGCCATCTGTAAAATCCAGCAAGGCAATTCAGAATATAACAGCATCAGCTATAAGACTAACCGTATTAAAATTACATTGTATGTGAACAATTATCGAACATTGATGCGCTAAAGAAGCAAAACATGTGTACAGAATAAACACAAAACTACATTGTGCCTGCTAAAATATATAAACACATCTTAAACAGGGCTGTTTTAGTACATTTATTTTTCAAATGTCACCTTTTGAGTTTCATGTACTGGCCATTTTAAAATAAATCTGGATAGAACATTGCGCAAAGTTTTGTTTTACCAACCACAGTAATAAAGTATTCTTCTATAGAACAGTGTGTATGAAGTACTCAATACCAAACTTATTTTTTATTATGGAACAAAGGAAGGATTAATGAGAAAGATGGATGAGGATGAAAGATGGGGGGATGATAGAGAGGAAAAGGTAGAAGATTGAGAATACATACAAATATTAGGATGCTAATAAACAATAAGTCTGAAGCAAATATAAAAGGAATCTATAGTGCACGCCAGTTCTTTCACTATACTGTTTACCCAACCTTAGAATAGGTGACTAAAGGATAGACTATAATAGCTCATCTATATACAGCAACCCAGTCAGTAATGAAATACTGGGATATTTAAGTACTTGTGCCACTTACTCCCCTGAACTCAAGATGACACTCATCCATAAAACACTATAACTACCTTCAGTTTAGCAGCTGCCCCTCCAATTACCCAATCTCCATGGGCTGCTTTTCAGCAAAATGGAATCATTTCAAAGAGCTAAAGAGCTGCTGTGGCTCATATTATAATAAGCCTTTATGATATGACTATTAGCATATAAGATGCATAGTTCTTGTATATATATATGTCTTGTACTTGTTTGTTCCAATGGGCATGAACTTAAATTTTGCCCCTCATGACTAAGGTTAATGTCATCTATCAGTCTATTCTACGCTAATCCCTTTGCAATTTATTTAAATCCAAAAATTAGTCACTTTAGGTGTAGGAACAGTATGGCAGCTATCAGTCCTACAAAGCACATTTTGGTTATGGTAGTGGTAGAATGACCTATCTGAATAACGTCGGTGTAATGCATACTAAACTTGGCACTATAATTTCACTCACTGAAAAATAAAATCCAGAAAAATAGACATTTATTTGATCTACACTCTCCCATTGTAAAGTTCCAATGGAAAGGGTGGGAGTGTGATCTCATTGGAAAGTGTTATATCAGTGGACCAAAGCTGACCACTTGGATACTGATGAAATCACTGCAGGGCCGGATTAACAATGGGGCGGGTGGAGCTGCAGCTCCAGGCCCCCCATCAAAATAGGCCCACAGGATCTGCTTTGCTGCTGCTGCAGCCAGGGAATTTTATTCCCTGCTACAGCAAGAGCAGCCCCCTCCTGCCAGCAGCGTCGATGCCACTTCATGCCAGCCATACCCACGCTTCCAGGAGCCGCTCTGGCAGTCGCAGGGCAGCTGGCAGCGCAGGGGATACAGAAACAACCGTCAGGATGGAACAGTCACAGCCGGACACATGACTCGGGGGCGGAGCTACGCGGGACTCGGGGGCGGAGCTACACGGGACTCAGGGCAGGCTGCTGCTCACATCCATGCTGTGAGAAGGGAGAGGAGAAGCTGCTGCACATCATACAGGGATGGCCCAGCCTGCGAGACTGCACTCTGCTGTTGTGTGTAAGGTAAGAGTGAATGGAGGACACAGTGTGTGTGTGTGTGTGTGTGTGTGTGTGTGTGTGTGTGTGTGTGTGTGTGTGTGTTTCTGTGTGTGTGTGTGTGTGTGTGTGTGTGTGTGTGTGTGTGTGTGTGTGTGTGTGTCTTGATTGTGAACTTCTGCAGGGAGTAGGGTAAAATATAGTACAAGGGTGAGGAAGTGTGTCAGTGAGATAGAGCGCAGGGTGAGGGAGAGCGTCCGTGTGATAGAGCGCAGGCTGCAGACCCTCCAACATGACCCACCCCACTAGGTACAAAATGCTCTGTTCCCTGGACTTCCCTCTTAATTTATGATTTCCATCACCTTTGATGAACTAGCTAAATGATAAGAAAGCTGTTTCTTCACAGGTGACGGCAATAATAAATTAAGAGGGAAGTCCAGAAACTGAGTATTTTGTACCTAGTGGGGCGGGTCATGTTGGAGGGTATGAGGCTGTAGGGTGAGGGAGAGCATCAGTGAGATAGAGCGCAGGCTGCAGGGTGAGGGAGAGCGTCAGGGTGATAGAGCGCAGGGTGAGGGAGAGCGTCAGTGTGATAGAGCGCAGGTTGCAGGGTGAGGGAGAGCGTCAGTGTGATAGAGCGCAGGCTGCAGGGTGAGGGAGAGCGTCAGTGTGATAGAGCGCAGGCTGCAGGGGGAGGGAGAGCGTCAGTAAGATAGAGCGCAGGCTGCAGGGGGAGGGAGAGTGTCCGTGTGATAGAGCGCAGGTTGCAGGGTGAGGGAGAGCGTCAGTGTGATAGAGCGCAGGCTGCAGGGTGAGGGAGAGCGTCCGTGTGATAGAGCGCAGGTTGCAGGGTGAGGGAGAGCGTCAGTGTGATAGAGCGCAGGCTGCAGGGGGAGGGAGAGCGTCAGTAAGATAGAGCGCAGGCTGCGGAAGAGCGTCAGTAAGATAGAGCGCAGGGTGAGGAAGTGTTTCAGTAAGATAGAGCACAGGCTGCAGGGGGAGGGAGAGTGTCAGTGTGATAGAACGCAGGCTGCAGGGTGAGGAAGTGTGTCAGTGAGATTGAGCGCAGGCTACAGGGTGAGGGAGAGTGTCAGTAAGATAGAGTGCAGGCTGCGGAAGAGCCTCAGTAAGATAGAGCGCAGGGTGAGGAAGTGTGTCAGTAAGATAGAGTGCAGACTGCAGGGGGGAGGGAGAGAGTCAGTGTGACAGAGCGCAGGCTGCAGGGGGGAGGAAGAGCATCAGTGTGATAGAGCGCAGGCTGCAGGGTGAGGGAGAGCGTCCGTGAGGTAGAGCGCAGGCTGCGGAAGAGTGTCAGTAAGATAGAGCGCAGGGTGAGGAAGTGTGTCAGTAAGATAGAGCGCAGGCTGTAGGGGGGAGGGGGAGAGTCAGTGTGATAGAGCACAGGCTGCAGGGGGAGGGAGAGCATCAGTGTGATAGAGCGCAGGCTGCAGGGTGAGGGAGAGTGTTAGTAAGATAGAGCGCAGGCTGCAGGCTGAGGGAGAGTGTCAGTAAGATAGAGCGCAGGCTGCAGGGTGAGGAAGTGTGTCAGTAAGATAGAGCGCAGGCCGCGGGGGAGGGAGTGCGTAAGTGTGACAGAGCGCAGGCCACAGGCGGAGGGAGTGCATCAGTGTGATAGAGTGCAGGACACGGGGGATGGGAGTGCGTCAGTGTGATAGAGCACAGGCTGCAGGGGGGAGGGAGTGCATAGGTGTGGTAGAGCGCAGGCCACAGGCAGAGGGAGTGCATCAGTGTGATAGAGCGCAGGCCACGGGGGATGGGAGAGCGTCAGTGTGATAGAGTGCAGGCCGCGGGGGGAGGGAGAGCGTCAGTGTGATAGAGCACAGGCCGCTGGGGAGGGAGTGCGTAGGTGTGATAGAGCGCAGGCCACAGGCGGAGGGAGTGCATCAGTGTGATAGCGTGCAGGCCGCATGTTGAGGGACTGTGTAAGTGTGATAGCGTGCAGGCCACATGTTGAGGGACTGTGTAAGTGTGATAGCGTGCAGGCCGCATGTTGGAGGGAGTGTGTAAGTGTGATAGAGCGCAGGCCACAGGGGGAAGGAGTGTGTCAGTGTGATAGTAAGCAGACCTTGGGGGGAGGGAATGTGTGTGAGTGATAGTAGGGTGCCGGGAATGTGTAAGTGTGATGCGGTGCTGGGGGAGGGAATGTGTGAGTGTGATACGGTGCTGGGGGAGGGAATGTGTGAGTGTGATAGGGTGCCGGGGGAGGGAATGTGTGAGTGTGATAGGGTGCCGGTGGAGGGAATGAGTCAGTGTGATAGAACGCAGGCTGCAGAGGGGAGGGAGAGCGTCAGTGTGATAGAGAGCAGGCTGCAGGGTGAGGGAGAGCGTCAGTGAGGTAGAGCACAGGCTGCAGGGTGAGGGAGAGTGTCAGTAAGATAGAGCGCAGGCTGCAGGGTGAGGAAGTGTGTCAGTGTGATAGAGCGCAGGCTGCAGGGTGAGGAAGTGTGTCAGTAAGATAGAGCGCAGGCCGCGGGGGAGGGAGTGCGTAGGTGTGATAGAGCGCAGGCCACAGGCGGAGGGAGTGCATCAGTGTGATAGCGTGCAGGCCGCATGTTGAGGGACTGTGTAAGTGTGATAGCGTGCAGACCGCATGTTGGAGCGTCAGTTTGATAGAGCACAGGCTGCAGGGGGGAGGGAGTGCGTAGGTGTAATAGAGCGCAGGCCACAGGCAGAGGGAGTGCATCAGTGTGATAGAGCGCAGGCCACGGAGGATGGGAGAGTGTCAGTGTGATAGAGCGCAGGCCGCGGGGGAGGGAGTGCGTAGGTGTGATAGAGCGCAAGCCACAGGTGGAGGGAGTGCATCAGTGTGATAGCGAGCAGGCCGCATGTTGGAGGGACTGTGTAAGTGTGATAGAGCGCAGGCCGCAGGGGGAGGGAGTGTGTGAGTGTAATAGAGCGCAAGCCGCAGGGGGAAGGAATGTGTCAGTGTGATAGTAAGCAGACCGTGGGGGGAGGGAATGTGTGTGAGTGATAGGGTGCAGGGGGAGGGAATGTGTGAGTGTGATAGGGTGCAGGGGGAGGGAATGTGTGAGTGTGATAGGGTGCAGGGGGACGGAATGTGTGAGTGTGATAGGGTGCAGGGGGGGGGGGAATGTGTGAGTGTGATAGGGTGCCGGGGGAGGGAATGTGAGTGTGTGATAGGGTGCGGGGGGAGGGAATGTGTGAGCGTGATAGGGTGTAGGGGAGGGAATGTGTGAGTGTGATAGGGTGCAGGGGGAGGGAATGTGTGAGTGTGATAGGGTGCAGGGGGACGGAATGTGTGAGTGTGATAGGGTGCAGGGGGACGGAATGTGTGAGTGTGATAGGGTGCAGGGGGAGGGAATATGTGAGTGTGATAGGGTGCAGGAGGAGGGAATGTGTGAGTGTGATAGGGTGCCGGGGGAGGTAATGTGAGTGTGTGATAGGGTGCAGGGGGAGGGAATGTGTGAGTGTGATAGGGTGCAGGGGGAGGGAATGTGTGAGTGTGATAGGGTGCAGAGGGAGGGAATGTGTGAGTGTGATAGGGTGCCAGGGGAGGTAATGTGAGTGTGTGATAGGGTGCCGGGGAGGGAGTGTAGGGCCAATATTTTTTTCCTATTGCAGCTATTAAGTTTTGCTTCCTGTAGTGGGGACAGTGTTATTTATTTCCTGTAAGTTTTTTTTGGGATTGGGTAAAAACCGTTATGGTCCGGACCCTAGAACGCCGGACAGGACCTGCTCCCTGCAGCAAACTGTCATTCTGGAGCTTGTAGTACTTGTCCTCATCCGGGTGGTGTTATGTTCAGGAGGGTGCTTGTGACAGCTGTCACCAGGGAGGCAGTGAGGGAGAGATTACAGCCTCCCTGTATGATTTCAACCGTTACAGCTATTACCCAATCTCTGGATTATACAGGGAGGTTGTAATCTTTCCCTCCCCAACTCCCTGGTGACAGCTCCCCACAGGTAGGACACCCCCTGGACAGAGACGAGCACTACAAGCTCCAGGAAGCTGGTCCGGTCCGGCTTTCCAGGGTCCGAACTGTTTCGGTTTCGAACTAATCCCGTTTCTTTTTCCATGTACAGTAGGTGCTGTTTTATTACATTCCAGTGGGGAGAGAATGTGTGTGACAATAGGTGTCTCAATCCTCGCACATTCGGACGCATGCATGTACAGATGTAGCCAGACAGTCTTCCCCCTGTTTGGCCCTGTCCAGGCAACACCCTCTCTCCAACCCCACACCACCTATCCACCAGTCCTGATACGTATCTCTTCTTAGCATAGCTATTTTCTCATATCCTAGAGGATGCTGGGGACTCCGTAAGGACCATGGGGTATAGACGGATCCGCAGGAGCCTGGGCACACTATAAAGACTCAAACAGGGTGTGAACTGGCTCCTCCCTCTATGTCCCTCCTCCAGACCTCAGTTAGACTTTGTGCCCAGGAGTGATGGGTCACACACTAGGGGAGCTCTCCTGAGTTTCTCTGAAAGACTTTGTTAGGTTTGTTATTTTCAGGCAGACCAACTGGCTACAGGCTCCCTGCAGCGTGGGAATGAGGGGAGAGAAGCAGGACCTACTTCTTCTTAGTTTAAGGGCTCTGCTTCTCGGCTACTGGACACCATTAGCTCCAGAGGGTTCGATCACTTGGTGCGCCTAGCTGCTTGTTCCCGGAGCCGCGCCGTCAATCCCCTCACAGAAGCCTGAAGAAAGAAGCCGGGTGAGTATTGGAAGAAAAGAAGACTTCAGTGACGGCAGAAGACTTCAGTGACGGAGGTACAGCGGTCGCGCTGCGCTCCATGCTCCCACACAACGGCACTCACAGGGTGCAGGGCGCTGGGGGGGGAGCGCCCTGGGCGGCAGGTTACTGTTGTTTTCATAAGACTGGCTTTAAAAGTGTGTTCGGTGCCTGGGCACCGTGTCTTCTTCCCCCGCCAGCATGTTTGAGCGCGCTACGCACCATTGACCCCATTGACGCCATTGATGGTATATAGTGTATCTACACTATATACAAGTCCAGCCTGTATATTTATGTTAATGGGCTAGAGCGCGCCGGGAAGGGGCGGAGCTTAGCCCTCACAGAAGAGTCAGCGCCATTTTCCTCAGATCCCAGCCAGGACTTGCTGTATAGTAAGATGGAGAGGGGGGCACAGTGTTTTTAATGCTATATGGGGGTCATATAGCATTATGTTTGATAATGGACGCATAATTCTTGTTGTAATACATAAATTCACTGTTTCCCTGTTTGTTTACCCACTATCCGTTAGTCGACATATGTCGGCAGGTGTGAGGGCTTTGTCCCGAGCTGCTGTGGGGATAACTGTCGGCTTCGCCGGCGCATGGCGGTACTTGATTCGGAAAATTAAGTATTAGCAGGTTGGTGTTTTGTGTGCTTAAAGTAGTAAACACGATAGGGAAGATACAGTTGTTTGTGGATGCCCTGTCGGCATCAACGGTATTTCCTGGGTAAAAAAGTTATCAGGCTGTTATTGCCTTGTACCTATATATATATATGTATATTTATAGGTATATGTGGGGGGAGTGTTATCAAAATTGTATTGTATGCTTCCCTTGGACCCCTTGGGGTTCCACGATTATTATTATTTTTTGCCCGCTTATTATTCCTTTCTGTCGACCATAACGTTCCTGGTAGATCCACATCGGGGGCATGTCAGTACATGGTCATACACATTCACAACACATTACTGTCACTAGGGACCTGACAGGTCTGGACAATCCGCTTGCGTATAGGTTATATCTATATGTGTATATATGTAGATATAGGTTTATATATGCATGGTTAGGATATGTGTGTTCTATTGTGTATTACATGATGTATATCCATGAATGCTGAAATAATGGTATTCTTATCATGTGCTGGTCGCTCTGTTGATTAAGTTCTAGATTGGCCGTGACGAGTTGGTTTTCGTTCCTCTCAAGGAGTCCGAATATTATTCTCTTCACAACGCGGAGAGAAAATTATGACAGTCAACTCCTGGTCGACGCAGAGCCCGGTCGAAAAGGATCATACACAGGCAGCTAAGTAAAATTTTATTTCTATTCTTTGACCTTATTTGCACTGTATGCACTTGAGGGAGTGTTGTATTCGGGTAGCCATCCGATAGAATTACCCTACCCAGTGTGGGTAGGCTTGCCTATGTTGATTCTACCTTATAACATTACAGCTGGCTGCCACGTGACAGCAGGAGGTGTGACCGGAAAAATGCTGAGGATGTCTCCGAGTGATACTGGAGGAAGGTATACAGCTGTTTAGTGTGGCCACTGTTCAGTCAATTTCGGCGGATACCACTGGTAAGTCTGAATTCGTGAGTTAGCCTCCTTCACAACGGTTGGTGACGCATTTCTTTTGTGGGATGCAGTCGTTTTAACTGGTTTGATACCTTCTTTTTTCCTTTTCTGTGCAGACAGTGGAAGGTGAAAAGGTAAGAGTTCTGCAGCCTTGTTAGGCTCGCAGTAGTGGATGTCGTTTTCTGTTTCCTCCACATCCACCACTTGTCGCTGAGTCTATAGGGCTGGTCCCCACTCCGGTGGGCACTCGTCTACTAATTTTCAGTTGGTCCAGGAATAGAATAGGACCTGTGGGTTATTTATAGAATCCAAAGGGGAACATTCTGAGTTACGGTTGTTTCCCCTTGCTGTTTTTTCTAATAGTTCTTGCCGTTCCGCTCTGGAAGGGAAGATAGTACGCAACGCCATACAGAGGTGCGTCAGGATCAGGACATTGTCCGGTTGTCCCTGTATAAAGGTGCATATCGTTGTTTCTCTCTGACTGTTCTTCGACACAGGGATTGGCTGTTGTTTCCAACGACACAGATGTCGGAGGTGGGTTTCAGAGTAGATAATGACCGGTTAAGGTTCGGGGTTTTTCCATGTGAAAAGAGTGTCTGAAGATTCAGAGTTGGATCGGCTTTACTGTGACACTTCATCAATGTGTTCCGTTACTGAACCGGTTGGGTGCGGCCTAAGAGGCCTTTTTTGGTGAGCAGGTCTAATGCCAGAGTGGCTTTCCAGAGACCGGTTGGAAATGTGGTCCGGGTCTCACCTGCACCTGCACCTGAATGTAGTCCTAACGGCCAGGACATCGCTCCTGTGGTGTCTGCTCGGTTCTCTCCTTCTAGAGGGATGAAGGTTCGGGTTCCAGGTGTAGATCCTGGTGGCCGTGCATACAGATCTCCAAGACGGGGGAGCAGTACTTGCAAGGGACGTATTTCCAGGAGATAAGGTCATCTTGGCAAGCTTGTCTGCTATAAGCTTTCTTGAATTGAGAGTTAGTTTCGACAAACGTATTTTTCATGTTCTGCCCGTGTTAGTTCTACTAGACGACTTGTCAGCAGTGGCGTAAGTAAACCGCTATGGCGGATTAAGGAGCAAAGCGGCAATGGCAGAAGATGCACAGTTTTGTCGTTGGGTGAAAAGTCTGGTAAACGCTATATTAGCAGTCTTCGTTCCGGAGGTGAACGACGGAGAAATTGATTTCCTCTGCTGACGCGATCTCCATCCGGGAGACATTCAGTCATCATCGAGAAGTTTTCACAGACGTGACAAGTTTTGGAGGAATGTCGCAATTGGATATGTTGGCGTCTCACCTCAACGAGAGGCCTCAGGGATATTGTTCCAGATCAAGGGACACTCAAGCTATAGCTGCTGACACCCTCGTGTCACCGTGGGTGTTTTTAGTCGGTCTATGTGGCCTCTCTGCTTTCACTTTTTCTGACGGTGATAAACGTGAGATTAACAGAGGTTCAGGCGATCCTCGTGGATCCGGTCTAGCCAAGGAGGGTTTGCTATCCAGTTTTTCATGTCTTACTCATAGAAGATTCCTGCCCTCTTCCTATACGTGAGGATCTGTTACAACAGGATCAGGGCGTGTTGCAAGACTTACCGCGGATGCGTCTGAAGTCGTGGCGGTTGAATGCCATATCCTAAGCCGAAAGGGATGTTCCCAGTGACGTCGTTTCCTCAATTGTTCTGGCTAAGAAATTAGTAACGGCTAAGCTTTACCTCCGTAGCTAGCGTAACTATGTGTTTAGTGTGTATCCAGGAAGGCTCCAATGGGAGGCTTTCAGATAGGTCGTTCTTGTCCATACTTTACGAACCGGTGTGGATACAAGCCTAAAGTTGGGCTCCATTTCAGTGCAGTTTGGCCTAATAATTTCTTTACAAAAATTTCTCTCTTGGAAAGTGGTCATGCTCTTGGCTTTGACATCCGCAAGGCAGGTGTCGGAAGTGGTGGTTTTGTCTCACAAGAGCCTTGTTTGATCTTTCATGTGGATAGGGAGGAATTGAGAACTCGGTTAGTAGTTCGGCCAAGAGTGGTTTCTGGGTTTCACAGAAATCGGTCTATTTTGATGCCGGTGGTTACGTAGGCATTAGCTGTTTCAAATTCTCTCGATGTAGCCAGAGATTTTAATATTTAGGTCGCCAATTTGGCTCAGTTGGGAGAACCAGAGGCTCTGTTGTCTGGTATGTTCTCAGCATGGTTTGGGTGACTGTATTATGCAGTCTGTTACACGCTGGATCTGTGATGCTATTTGGCATGTTCGTTCTTCGGCTGGATTGCCGTCACCGAAGTCGGTGGAGACCCGTTCTACTGGGAAGATGGGTTTTTTCTTGGGCGAATGCCCGAGGAGGCTCGGCGGTTCTACTTTGCCGAGTGGATACTTGCTCGGGTTCAAACACTTCTGCAAAATTCTGCACGTTTGATACCCTGGCTGCTGAGGACCTCATGTTTGCTCAATCGATGCTGCAGAGTCATCTGCACTCTCCCGCCCGTTTTGGAGCTTTGGTATAATCCCCATGGTCCTTACGGAGTCCCCAGCATCCTCTAGGACGTATGAGAAAATAGGATTTTAGTACCTACCGGTAAATCCTTTTCTCTTAGTCCGTAGAGGATGCTGGGCGTCCGTCCCAGTGCGTACTGTGTCTGCAGTTATTGTTTTGATTACACTCTAGTGGTGTTTCTTCTCTGTCAGACTGTTGCTGACGTTGTTCTTGCCATGGCAGGCGGTGTCTTGTTATTGGTTGGATTGGCACACAGGTTGTGCTACATATTCTCTCAGCATGTGGCTGTGTAGTTTTATGCCGTAGGCTGGTTTTCTGTTGAATGCCACGTTCTGCGGTATGTTCGTGGTGTGAGCTGGTATGTCACTCACCGTGTTTATAAATTCTTTCCTCGTAATGTCCATCTCTCTTGGGCACAGTTTTCTAACTGAGGTCTGGAGGAGGGGCATAGAGGGAGGAGCCAGTTCACACCCTGCTTAAGTCCTCTACGGACTAAGAGAAAAGGATTTACCGGTAGGTACTAAAATCCTATTATTTTTTACATATAGAAAGATTTCACATTTACAGTGTGACATCACTAAGCAACCCGTAGCCTCTTTCGTTGAGAGGTTTCATATTTACGTCATCACTATATTTTTCATATTACGGTCATGTTAACAAGATGTTTTCCTTTGTCCATTTGTAGATTGTGATATTACACTATTGATATAAGAGAAGAAGGGAGGGAGAGTGACGTTTTTCAAGGTAGGCGCTAGTCACACCCTATGGCACAGGCCACATCCCCTGTGCAGACAGACCCTCATAACATCAACCACACACCCCCATTACTAGTCATACCCCCACAGCGTATTTCACTTCCTCTGCAGTGGCACACAATAGGCCCTTCATAAATTTCAGCTCCAGGCCCATGTGGACCTTAATCTGGCACTGATTATCACCGGCATGCCTATCAACTATCTGCTAGTGATTGAGCGTTGCTTTGTGAGAGTGGAGATGCTCTTTATATCATTCACTAAACAATAATCTCCACCATCTTGGTTGGGCAAGTTATGGTTAAATCCTACCTGCACAGAACTAACAGTCGCAAAAAAAGATAAAAATAGAATTTTAATTACCTACCGGTAAATCCTTTTCTCATAGTCCGTAGAGGATACTGGGAATCCATTTAGTACCATGGGGTATAGACGGGTCCACTAGGTGCCTTGGGCACTTTATGAATTGATAGTGTGCGCTGGCTCCTCCCTCTATGCTCCTCCTACCAGACTCAGTCTAGGAAACTGTGCCCGAGGAGACGGACATACTTTGAGAGAAGGGTAGATAAGGAAAGTGGTGAGATTACGAACTAGCACACAGAACAATAGGAAAGCCATGCTAACCAAACTTGAAACATGAACAGCAACAGCTGATCAAACCAAAATACTTAACCAAGTAACAGTGCAGGAAGAACGAAGCACCGTGTGGGCGCCCAGTATCCTCTATGGACTACGAGAAAAGGATTTACCGGTAGGTAATTAAAATCCTATTTTCTTTTACGTCCTAGAGGATACTGGGAATCCATTTAGAACCATGGGGAAGTACCAAAGCTCCAAAACCGGGTGGTGAGAGTGCTGAGGTTCCTGCCGAACTGATTGACCAAACTGAAGGTCCTCAGAGGCCAAAGTATCGAACTTGTAAAACTTTGCAAATGTGTTCGAACCTGACCAAGTAGTTGCTTGGCAGAGCTGTAAAGCCGTGACACCCCGGGCAGCCGCCCAAGAAGAACCCACCGACCTAGTAGAGTGGGCCTGTACAGATCTTGGAACCAGCAATCCTGCCGTGGAATAAGCATGCTGGATCATGAGCTTGATCCAGCGTGCAACAGACTGCTTTGAAGCAGGACACCCAATTTTATTGGGATAATAGAGAACAAACAGCGAGTCGGATTTTCTGTGACGAGCTGTTCACTTTACATACACCTTCAAAGCCCTCTAAACATCCAAAGACTTTGAGGTAGCAGAGGTGTCCATCACAGCCGGAATCACAATAGGTTGGTTGATGTGAAAAGTGGACACTACCTTAGGAAGAAATTGCTGACGAGTTCTGAGTTCATCTCTATCCTCATGGAAAATTAAGTAGAGACTCTTGTGAGACAACGCCCCTAGTTCCGACACACGTCTTAGTGAGGCCAAGGCCAACAGTGTGACGGTCTTCCACGTAAGGTACTTTATGTCAACCTCCTGTAATGGTTCAAACCAGTCCGATTGGAGGAACTGCAGCACCAAATTGAGATCCCAAGGTGCCCTGGGAAGCACCAAGGGAGGTTGGATGTGCAGAACACCTTTCAAAAACATCTGGACCTCAGGTAGAGAAGCCAATTGTTTCTGTGAGAAAATAGACAAAGCCGAAATCTGTACTTTAATGGAGTAGGTTTAGGCCCACATCCACTCCCGACTGCAGAAAAATCAGGAGACGTCCCAGATGAAATTCCACCGTGGATTATTGTCTGCTCTCATACCAAGAGACATACTTCTTCCATATATGGTGGTAATATTTAGACGTTACCCATTTCCTGGCTTGGATCATAGTCGGGATGACTTTGTCAGGAAGCCTGGCTAGTTTCAGCCATTCAACCTTCATGCCGTTAAACATAGCCGACTGGAATTGAATGGCCTGATTCTGAAGTAGAGATGAGGCATGCAGAAGGGAGTTGTAGATAGCCCTGAGTTCCAGGATGTTTATTTGAAGGACGACTTCCTGAATTGACCATTTTCCCTAAAACTGCACCCCCTGGGTGACTGCTCCCCAACATCTGAGGCTTGCGTCCGTGGTTAGCAGAATCCAATTCTGAATCCCGAACCTCCGACCCTCGACGAGGTGAGACATCTGTAGCCACCACAGAAGGGAGATCCTGGCTCTTGGCCACAGATGGATCCTCTGGTGCATGTGAAGATGTGATCCGGACCATTTGTCCAATAGATCTAGCTGAGAGGACCTCGCATGAAACCTTCCGTACTGAAGTGCCTTGTAAGAGGCCACCATTTTCCCCAGAAGGCAAATGCATAGATGCACCGAGATCCGGGTTGGCTCAGGACAGCCTGAATCATCGACTGTATTTCCATAGTCTTCTCCACAGGAAGGAACACTCTCTGAGATTCCGTGTCAAGTATTATTCCCAGAAAGGAAAGCCTTCCAGGTGAGATTTTGGTAAGTTCAAAATCCACCCATGATCCAGGAGTAGTCTGGATGAGAGGCAAATACTGTCCATCAATCGTTCCCTGAACGGTCAAAATAAAAATAGTACCCAAAATGGTGGTCTACTGTGGTAGACAAATGCGCATTAGGTAAAGAGCGGATCACCATCCGTACTTGCTGTAGCTCTTATGGATATCCTCCGGACAAGATGGTTTACCGAAATAAGTAGACAACAGCGTTTGTTATATGAAAAAACAGCCAGGCGTCCCCAGGAGTCGTCATAAACAGCCAAGTGAGAGCTCCACTTGTCCCCTGCTACCTCTACCACGGTAGACCACCATTTTGGGTACGAGTCTAGATCTCCCCCTATATACAAACAAATTTACTGTCATAACAGTATTATGCTATGTTAGTGTCTCTTTTCATCTTAAAAGGTTGAATCATTTCCAAAGATTTAGAGAGATTGAGTACCAATGGGCTCTTTTTGAAAGCGCCTGAGAATCAGGGTAGTAACTATTTTTATTTTGTTCATTCTAAAGTGTAGGTGACACTTTCTCTACCACCTATTTTCTTGGGCTGCTTTGTTGTGGCGCACAGTTTGTGATCTATTTCCTTTTTTTAGACTTGTTCCCTGAACGGTGCCTTTATCAGAAATTCGTCCAGGTATGGAATTATGTTCACTCCCTGTTTGCGGAGTAGAAACATCATCTCTACCATCACCTTGGTGAACACTCTCAGTGCCGTGGAGAGACCAAATGGCAGGGCCTATAACTGGTAGTGGTAGTCCAGCAGTGCAAACCATAGATAAGCCTGATGAGGCGGCCAGATCAGAATGTGAAGGTAAGCATCCTTGATATCCAGAGACACTAGGAATTCCCCCTCCTCCAGACCTGAGATCACCGCTCTCAGAGACTCCATCTTGAATTTGAACACTCGTAAGTACAGGTTCAACGACTTGAGGTTCAAAATTGGCTTTACCGAACCGTCCAGTTTCGGTACTACAAACGGGTTGGAATAATGGTGGTCATTCCGAGTTGATCGCAGCCAGCAACTTTTTGCTGCTGCTGCAATCAACTAGTACATGCCTATGGGGGAGTGTATTTTAGCTTAGCAGTGCTGCGATCGCTTGTGCAGCCCTGCTAAGCTAAAAAATTTTCAAGCAGAACTTGACCAGCCCTATACCTACTTACCCTGTGCGATGATCCCTGCGATGCTAAAGCTGCCTCTGACGTCAGATATCCACCCTCCGTTGTTATGGACACGCCTGCGTTTTTCAATTCACTCCTCGAAAATGGCTGCAAACGCTGTAGAGACGCCCAGGTCCGCCTTCTTCCTGTCTATCTTCTTTGCGGTCCGCTCTGCGACCGCTTTCTTCTCAAGATGCGATGTAACCCGGTGACCACTGTCGCCGGGCAATGTCGCTCACGTGCACTGCGTCCGCTGCGCATGCACATTCCGCACCGTTTCACACCGCAGCGATAAACTGCTGCGTGCGAACGGGTCGGAATGACACCCCATATCCCTTGTTTTGCAGATGAGGTGGAACTGGAACAATGACCTGAGTCTGTACCAGTTTTTGAATGGCATCCTGCAAGGTTATACTTGCTTCCTGTGAAACTGGAAGCTCCTAACACTCCAGTCTGTAGCCATGAGAAATAAGATTTATGACACAGGGATCCTGGCATGATGTTGTCCAGATGTGACCGAAAAATTTTAGTCGGGCTCCCACCTGCCAGTCTTCCAGGCATCGCGGTCCACCGTTATGCTGAAGGCTTTGAGGAAGCCGAACTTGAGCTCTGTTCCTGTGAACCTGCAGTTGCTGTTTTTCATGGTTTACCTCTAGCGCCTCTTGTGGCTGTAGAAGAACCTCTGGTTTTGCCCTTAAACTTGGAAGTCCGAAAGGATTGTAGATCAGGTCCTGAGTAAGCCTTCCTGGCTGGGGGAGCTGCAGAAGGAAGATACGTGGACTTACCCGCAGTAGCTTTGGAGATCCATTTGTCTATTAGATCTCCGAATAAAGGCCTCTCCTGTGAAGGGTAGGCCTTCCACGCATTTCCTGGAGTCCGCATCGGCAGACCACTGGCATAGCCATAAGCCTCTGCATGCTGACACTGCCATAGCAGTGGTTCATGTATTAAGAAAGCCTATTTCTTTTATGGCTTCCACCAGCAGCTGTATACAAAGATTTGAGTGTATTATCAATTCTACGATCAGCCGTGTCTTTTAAGTAAGCTGCATCAGGGACAGGCAGTACAATTTTCAGTGACAGCCTGGAATACTGACGCATCCACTATCGGTGGATTGTCCCACTTTTTCATATCCTCACAAGGAAAAGGAAAAGATGATATCAACCTTTTAGTAGAGATGAGCGCCTGAAATTTTTCGGGTTTTGTGTTTTGGTTTTGGGTTCGGTTCCGCGGCCGTGTTTTGGGTTCGAACGCGTTTTGGCAAAACCTCACCGAATTTTTTTTGTCGGATTCGGGTGTGTTTTGGATTCGGGTGTTTTTTTCAAAAAACACTAAAAAACAGCTTAAATCATAGAATTTGGGGGTCATTTTGATCCCAAAGTATTATTAACCTCAAAAACCATAATTTACACTCATTTTCAGTCTATTCTGAATACCTCACACCTCACAATATTATTTTTAGTCCTAAAATTTGCACCGAGGTCGCTGTGTGAGTAAGATAAGCGACCCTAGTGGCCGACACAAACACCGGGCCCATCTAGGAGTGGCACTGCAGTGTCACGCAGGATGTCCCTTCCAAAAAACCCTCCCCAAACAGCACATGACGCAAAGAAAAAAAGAGGCGCAATGAGGTAGCTGTGTGAGTAAGATTAGCGACCCTAGTGGCCGACACAAACACCGGGCCCATCTAGGAGTGGCACTGCAGTGTCACGCAGGATGGCCCTTCCAAAAAACCCTCCCCAAACAGCACATGACGCAAAGAAAAAAAGAGGCGCAATGAGGTAGCTGTGTGAGTAAGATTAGCGACCCTAGTGGCCGACACAAACACCGGGCCCATCTAGGAGTGGCACTGCAGTGTCACGCAGGATGTCCCTTCCAAAAAACCCTCCCCAAACAGCACATGACGCAAAGAAAAAAAGAGGCGCAATGAGGTAGCTGTGTGAGTAAGATTAGCGACCCTAGTGGCCGACACAAACACCGGGCCCATCTAGGAGTGGCACTGCAGTGTCACGCAGGATGTCCCTTCCAAAAAACCCTCCCCAAACAGCACATGACGCAAAGAAAAAAAGAGGCGCAATGAGGTAGCTGACTGTGTGAGTAAGATTAGCGACCCTAGTGGCCGACACAAACACCGGGCCCATTTAGGAGTGGCACTGCAGTGTCACGCAGGATGTCCCTTCCAAAAAACCCTCCCCAATCAGCACATGATGCAAAGAAAAAGAAAAGAAAAAAGAGGTGCAAGATGGAATTGTCCTTGGGCCCTCCCACCCACCCTTATGTTGTATAAACAAAACAGGACATGCACACTTTAACCAACCCATCATTTCAGTGACAGGGTCTGCCACACGACTGTGACTGATATGACGGGTTGGTTTGGACCCCCCCAAAAAAGAAGCAATTAATCTCTCCTTGCACAAACTGGCTCTACAGAGGCAAGATGTCCACCTCATCATCACCCTCCGATATATCACCGTGTACATCCCCCTCCTCACAGATTATCAATTCGTCCCCACTGGAATCCACCATCTCAGCTCCCTGTGTACTTTGTGGAGGCAATTGCTGCTGGTCAATGTCTCCGCGGAGGAATTGATTATAATTCATTTTAATGAACATCATCTTCTCCACATTTTCTGGATGTAACCTCGTACGCCGATTGCTGACAAGGTGAGCGGCGGCACTAAACACTCTTTCGGAGTACACACTTGTGGGAGGGCAACTTAGGTAGAATAAAGCCAGTTTGTGCAAGGGCCTCCAAATTGCCTCTTTTTCCTGCCAGTATAAGTACGGACTGTGTGACGTGCCTACTTGGATGCGGTCACTCATATAATCCTCCACCATTCTATCAATGTTGAGAGAATCATATGCAGTGACAGTAGACGACATGTCCATAATCGTTGTCAGGTCCTTCAGTCCGGACCAGATGTCAGCATCAGCAGTCGCTCCAGACTGCCCTGCATCACCGCCAGCGGGTGGGCTCGGAATTCTGAGCCTTTTCCTCGCACCCCCAGTTGCGGGAGAATGTGAAGGAGGAGATGTTGACAGGTCGCGTTCCGCTTGACTTGACAATTTTGTCACCAGCAGGTCTTTCAACCCCAGCAGACTTGTGTCTGCCGGAAAGAGAGATCCAAGGTAGGCTTTAAATCTAGGATCGAGCACGGTGGCCAAAATGTAGTGCTCTGATTTCAACAGATTGACCACCCGTGAATCCTTGTTAAGCGAATTAAGGGCTCCATCCACAAGTCCCACATGCTTAGCGGAATCGCTCCGTGTTAGCTCCTCCTTCAATGTCTCCAGCTTCTTCTGCAAAAGCCTGATGAGGGGAATGACCTGACTCAGGCTGGCAGTGTCTGAACTGACTTCACGTGTGGCAAGTTCAAAGGGCATCAGAACCTTGCACAACGTTGAAATCATTCTCCACTGCGCTTGAGACAGGTGCATTCCACCTACTATATCGTGCTCAATTGTATAGGCTTGAATGGCCTTTTGCTGCTCCTCCAACCTCTGAAGCATATAGAGGGTTGAATTCCACCTCGTTACCACTTCTTGCTTCAGATGATGGCAGGGCAGGTTCAGTAGTTTTTGGTGGTGCTCCAGTCTTCTGTACGTGGTGCCTGTACGCCGAAAGTGTCCCGCAATTCTTCTGGCCACCGACAGCATCTCTTGCACGCCCCTGTCGTTTTTTAAAAAATTCTGCACCACCAAATTCAAGGTATGTGCAAAACATGGGACGTGCTGGAATTTGCCCATATTTAATGCACACACAATATTGCTGGCGTTGTCCGATGCCACAAATCCACAGGAGAGTCCAATTGGGGTAAGCCATTCCGCGATGATCTTCCTCAGTTGCCGTAAGAGGTTTTCAGCTGTGTGCGTATTCTGGAAAGCGGTGATACAAAGCGTAGCCTGCCTAGGAAAGAGTTGGCGTTTGCGAGATGCTGCTACTGGTGCCGCCGCTGCTGTTCTTGCGGCGGGAGTCCATACATCTACCCAGTGGGCTGTCACAGTCATATAGTCCTGACCCTGCCCTGCTCCACTTGTCCACATGTCCGTGGTTAAGTGGACATTGGGTACAACTGCATTTTTTAGGACACTGGTGAGTCTTTTTCTGACGTCCGTGTACATTCTCGGTATCGCCTGCCTAGAGAAGTGGAACCTAGATGGTATTTGGTAACGGGGGCACACTGCCTCAATAAATTGTCTAGTTCCCTGTGAACTAACGGCGGATACCGGACGCACGTCTAACACCAACATAGTTGTCAAGGCCTCAGTTATCCGCTTTGCAGTAGGATGACTGCTGTGATATTTCATCTTCCTCGCAAAGGACTGTTGAACAGTCAATTGCTTACTGGAAGTAGTACAAGTGGGCTTACGACTTCCCCTCTGGGATGACCATCGACTCCCAGCGGCAACAACAGCAGCGCCAGCAGCAGTAGGCGTTACACGCAAGGATGCATCGGAGGAATCCCAGGCAGGAGAGGACTCGTCAGAATTGCCAGTGACATGGCCTGCAGGACTATTGGCATTCCTGGGGAAGGAGGAAATTGACACTGAGGGAGTTGGTGGGGTGGTTTGCGTGAGCTTGGTTACAAGAGGAAGGGATTTACTGGTCAGTGGACTGCTTCCGCTGTCACCCAAAGTTTTTGAACTTGTCACTGACTTATTATGAATGCGCTGCAGGTGACGTATAAGGGAGGATGTTCCGAGGTGGTTAACGTCCTTACCCCTACTTATTACAGCTTGACAAAGGGAACACACGGCTTGACACCTGTTGTCCGCATTTCTGGTGAAATACCTCCACACCGAAGAGCTGATTTTTTTGGTATTTTCACCTGGCATGTCAACGGCCATATTCCTCCCACGGACAACAGGTGTCTCCCCGGGTGCCTGACTTAAACAAACCACCTCACCATCAGAATCCTCCTGGTCAATTTCCTCCCCAGCGCCAGCAACACCCATATCCTCCTCATCCTGGTGTACTTCAACACTGACATCTTCAATCTGACTATCAGGAACTGGACTGCGGGTGCTCCTTCCAGCACTTGCAGGGGGCGTGCAAATGGTGGAAGGCGCATGCTCTTCACGTCCAGTGTTGGGAAGGTCAGGCATCGCAACCGACACAATTGGACTCTCCTTGTGGATTTGGGATTTCGAAGAATGCACAGTTCTTTGCTGTGCTGCTTTTGCCAGCTTGAGTCTTTTCATTTTTCTAGCGAGAGGCTGAGTGCTTCCATCCTCATGTGAAGCTGAACCACTAGCCATGAACATAGGCCAGGGCCTCAGCCGTTCCTTGCCACTCCGTGTCGTAAATGGCATATTGGCAAGTTTACGCTTCTCCTCCGACAATTTTATTTTAGGTTTTGGAGTCCTTTTTTTTCTGATATTTGGTGTTTTGGATTTGACATGCTCTGTACTATGACATTGGGCATCGGCCTTGGCAGACGACGTTGCTGGCATTTCATCGTCTCGGCCATGACTAGTGGCAGCAGCTTCAGCACGAGGTGGAAGTGGATCTTGATCTTTCCCTAATTTTGGAACCTCAACATTTTTGTTCTCCATATTTTAATAGGCACAACTAAAAGGCACCTCAGGTAAACAATGGAGATGGATACTAGTATACAATTATGGACTGCCTGCCGAGTGCAGACACAGAGGTAGCCACAGCCGTGAACTACCGTACTGTACTGTGTCTGCTGCTAATATAGACTGGTTGATAAAGAGATAGTATACTCGTAACTAGTATGTATGTATAAAGAAAGAAAGAAAAACCACGGTTAGGTGGTATATACAATTATGGACGGGCTGCCGAGTGCCGACACAGAGGTAGTCACAGCCGTGAACTACCGCACTGTACTGTGTCTGCTGCTAATATATAGACTGGTTGATAAAGAGATAGTATACTCGTAACTAGTATGTATGTATAAAGAAAGAAAAAAAAACCACGGTTAGGTGGTATATACAATTATGGACGGGCTGCCGAGTGCCGACACAGAGGTAGCCACAGCCGTGAACTACCGCACTGTACTGTGTCTGCTGCTAATATAGACTGGTTGATAAAGAGATAGTATACTCGTAACTAGTATGTATGTATAAAGAAAGAAAAAAAAACCACGGTTAGGTGGTATATACAATTATGGACGGGCTGCCGAGTGCCGACATAGAGGTAGCCACAGCCGTGAACTACCGCACTGTACTGTGTCTGCTGCTAATATAGACTGGTTGATAAAGAGATAGTATACTCGTAACTAGTATGACTATAAAGAAAGAAAAAAAAACCACGGTTAGGTGGTATATACAATTATGGACGGGCTGCCGAGTGCCGACACAGAGGTAGCCACAGCCGTGAACTACCGCACTGTACTGTGTCTGCTGCTAATATATAGACTGGTTGATAAAGAGATAGTATACTCGTAACTAGTATGTATGTATAAAGAAAGAAAGAAAAACCACGGTTAGGTGGTATATACAATTATGGACGGGCTGCCGAGTGCCGACACAGAGGTAGCCACAGCCGTGAACTACCGCACTGTACTGTGTCTGCTGCTAATATAGACTGGTTGATAAAGAGATAGTATACTCGTAACTAGTATGTATGTATAAAGAAAGAAAAAAAAACCACGGTTAGGTGGTATATACAATTATGGACGGGCTGCCGAGTGCCGACACAGAGGTAGCCACAGCCGTGAACTACCGCACTGTACTGTGTCTGCTGCTAATATATAGACTGGTTGATAAAGAGATAGTATACTCGTAACTAGTATGTATGTATAAAGAAAGAAAAAAAAACCACGGTTAGGTGGTATATACAATTATGGACGGGCTGCCGAGTGCCGACACAGAGGTAGCCACAGCCGTGAACTACCGCACTGTACTGTGTCTGCTGCTAATATATAGACTGGTTGATAAAGAGATAGTATACTCGTAACTAGTATGTATGTATAAAGAAAGAAAGAAAAACCACGGTTAGGTGGTATATACAATTATGGACGGGCTGCCGAGTGCCGACACAGAGGTAGCCACAGCCGTGAACTACCGCACTGTACTGTGTCTGCTGCTAATATAGACTGGTTGATAAAGAGATAGTATACTCGTAACTAGTATGTATGTATAAAGAAAGAAAAAAAACCCACGGTTAGGTGGTATATACAATTATGGACGGGCTGCCGAGTGCCGACACAGAGGTAGCCACAGCCGTGAACTACCGCACTGTACTGTGTCTGCTGCTAATATAGACTGGTTGATAAAGAGATAGTATACTCGTAACTAGTATGTATGTATAAAGAAAGAAAAAAAAACCACGGTTAGGTGGTATATACAATTATGGACGGGCTGCCGAGTGCCGACACAGAGGTAGCCACAGCCGTGAACTACCGCACTGTACTGTGTCTGCTGCTAATATAGACTGGTTGATAAAGAGATAGTATACTCGTAACTAGTATGACTATAAAGAAAGAAAAAAAAACCACGGTTAGGTGGTATATACAATTATGGACGGGCTGCCGAGCGCCGACACAGAGGTAGCCACAGCCGTGAACTACCGCACTGTACTGTGTCTGCTGCTAATATAGACTGGTTGATAAAGAGATAGTATACTACTAATATTATATATACTGGTGGTCAGGTCACTGGTCACTAGTCACACTGGCAGTGGCACTCCTGCAGCAAAAGTGTGCACTGTTTAATTTTAATATAATATTATGTACTCCTGGCTCCTGCTATAACCTATAACTGGCACTGCAGTGCTCCCCAGTCTCCCCCACAATTATAAGCTGTGTGAGCTGAGCACAGTCAGATATATATATATACATTGATGCAGCACACTGGGCTGAGCAGTGCACACAGATATGGTATGTGACTGAGTCACTGTGTGTATCGTTTTTTTCAGGCAGAGAACGGATATATTAAATAAAACAAACAACTGCACTGTCTGGTGGTCACTGTGGTCGTCAGTCACTAAACTCTGCACTCTCTTCTACAGTATCACAGCCTCAGGTCAATCTCTCTCTCTCTCTCTCAACCCTAATCTAAATGGAGAGGACGCCAGCCACGTCCTCTCCCTATCAATCTCAATGCACGTGTGAAAATGGCGGCGACGCGCGGCTCCTTATATAGAATCCGAGTCTCGCGAGAATCCGACAGCGTCATGATGACGTTCGGGCGCGCTCGGGTTAACCGAGCAAGGCGGGAGGATCCGAGTCTGCTCGGACCCGTGAAAATAACATGAAGTTCGTGCGGGTTCGGATTCAGAGAAACCGAACCCGCTCATCTCTACCTTTTAGGGATTTGAAATTTCCTATCAGAATTAACCAAACGGTTCTTCAAACAGGATATTTAGTTCCTCTGACACAAGAAAAGTGGCTGAGGATTTCTTTTTTATATTATAATAAGATTCCTCAGTCTCCTCTGTTACCTTATCAGGGATATGCAAAACTTCTCTGATAGCTTCTATGAGAGCCTCTATTCCATGGGTCTTCATCCTGTGGCCCTCCAGCTGCTGTGAAACTACACATCCCAGCATGCCCTGCCACAGTTTTGCTATTAAGGTATGCTAAAACTGAGGCAGGGCATGCTGGGATGTGTAGTTCCACAGCAGCTGGAGGGTCGCAGGTTGAAGACCCATGCTCTATTCCCTGTGACAGAGTAGCCTCCCCCACCTCTGAGTCCACCTCCCCTTCCTCCATGTCTGACCCTTCATCATCAGAGTCAGACTGCAGGATATGAGCCAAGGGACGTTTTTGCGGACAAACGGCAGGGGACTGAGATGCTGGTTTGGGTACTGAGTCTCTGTTCATAAACTCAGACATGGGCCAATATTTACTAATATTCGTGTTTGAGTCGGTTTGTGTAGTGTTTAAACTCGTTTTGTATCGGGTGCATTTTCATGAAACTTTTTTAATCCATATACGCAAAGTTACGAAGCAGTCGACTTTATGGTTTTCGTGTTTTCCAATGTCGATGCCAGTCGGTTTTTTTTGGCACATTTACGGCCGTTATTGTCGTTTGCGTACGTGTTTTTGTTGTATTTGCTGTTTTTTTTCCTAAGTTAAACGCGGCAGGGTTTTTTTTTTCCAGCGGCCGCATTTTCACTTTCAGTTTCGATTTTCATCCCCGTTCGTGATTGGTTGTGTTTCAGATGGTAGGAGTGTCTGTGCGCAACCATATAAATACGCCCCAAACTGTCCGCACCTCGTGGGTTTAGTTAGTGGTGAGGAGGAGGGAGGTTGTGCTGTGGAGGTAGGTGAATTTGTGGTTTGGTGAGGAGTGTTGGTAGCGATTTCTGAGTGTGGTATTTATTGTGTTTGAAAGTCGTCTTGTCATTCTTGTTGTCTTGTATTTTGTGGTTTTGTCTCATTTTTAGTCCAAGTTATTTTTCTTTATAGTCCCTTGTCAGTGTTTGTGTGTGTGTGTGTGTGTGTGTGTGTGTGTGTGTGTGTGTGTGTGTGTGTGTGTGTTTGTGTAGGTGTGTGTGTGTGAGTTGTGTAGTGGTAGTGGAGGAGTGTGTTGTTTGTCTTTTTTTTTCCTGTGTTAACTATTTAGACACACAATTATGTGTGACTCAGAGGTGGAGGGTGTAAGTGAGGGGGAGGAGGTTGGTCAGGTGGAGGAGGTGAGTGTTAGTGAGGTTAGTGAGGTGGAGGAGGTGGGTGAGGTTGCTGCAGCAGCCTCAAGTGATAGTGACAGTCAGAGTGCTCCGCAGCCACGCACCACTACTAAGACTGGGCGGAATGTAAAGTTTAGTTTTGCTGAAAATGTGGCATTGGTGCGTGAGCTGATGAAGTATCAGAGGCAGCTATTTGGCCCTGAGTCTGCCAAGGTGCCAACACGGAGGAAGACGGTGTTGTTGGCGAAAGTTGTTGCTGCTGTCAATAGTGAGGGGGTGGTCAAGCGGACGGAGGTCACGTGCCGCAAACGGTACTATGACATAAAGCGACGTGTCAAGTCCAAAATGGCCAAGGAGGCCAAGTCGGCTCAGAAAACCGGTGGTGGGCAGCCCTATATTGCAAGTTATCTGGAGTATGAGGAGCCCATGCGGAGTGTAATCCCTCCAGAAGTTGTCTCTGCAACCCATGTCCGGGATTCAGATAGGCCCAGGAAGAATGGTGAGCATGTGTATTTGCATTTACATTCTATCGTTTTTTGTTTTTGTTTTTAAATGTGTGTCATGTGACGTTGCATATTACTCCCATCTTCAAGTGTGTGTCAGCAAATACATTGTTTTGGTTAATGTTTTATACAAAAGCCAATGTAACATCTTACTTTATTGTATGTCATGTGTTTCTCTGACAGATATTTTGCATGTGTAGTTTGGACTTGGTGTGTCTCTGAATTGTCCTGCAATAATGTGTTCCTTTTGGGCGTTTTATTTATAAAAATTGTGACTATGTTTTATATTTAAGTGATCCATGTGCAATTTTTAAAAAACAGTGGTTGTCATGTTAGAGGCTGGAGTACTGGAAAGTGGTTTGGAAACCACTTACATGTGTAATGTCATCTTTAGATAATGTTAATTATTTAATTTTAAAAACAATTTATTTTTTATTTTTTGTTGCTTGTATTTGTACCGTGACACCACACTGCAGTGTAATTTTTATATAAATTGCTGCATTTTTTTTTTTTTTGCTCATACAGTATAGTGGTAATGTGTCTTTGGAGTGCCACATCACAGAGCAAATTATATATTGCATCTGTAATATTTTTCAAACCAATACAAAATGAAGTTGTGTGTTCTTTTTTAATCTTTTCTTGAACTTGTGGCCTATGTCAGTGTCCTGTACATGTTTTCCTGTGTTGATGTTGCCATAGTGCATATGTGTTTTGGTCATTGTTTTTTTTTTTTTTTATAAATTTCTGGTCCTTATGTTTGTTTTAAATAAAAACCAAGCATTTCTAAAAGAATAAATGTTTATAAGCATAATGGGTGGATGTATACACAATAGCATGATTTTTATTTTTTATTTTTTTATACAGTGTCTGAAAAAAGCAGTACTACTCATCGGCCAGTAACTCCTATCACATCTGATGATGATGACGCTGCGGAAGCAGGTAAAGTGTCCATTGTAGTATAGGGTATGCTTGTAAAGGAATGGGCATAACAAAATTGCACTTTCATTAAAAGGTCCATCAAAAGAAGTATGGAGCAGCAGAAGTGGCACTTCTGTAACACATCACCACAAAAAACCTGTGGCCGAAAAGAAAGCAAGGTCGTATGTCCCGGCACAAACACAGCAGGCTACCCCGCCACAAAGATTATCGTCCGTATGTTCTGTACCCCCACTCCAAATTTTGGACACACCTCCAAGACGTCATCCACACTCCCCTCATCTTGATTGTGAGTATCAAACTGAAAAAAATGTGTTAAATGTCAGAACATAATCAAAATCAGTCATAACCGCATTAAGTCAAAACACATCAAAAACTAAAATACTTACCGCAGTAAGTAAAAGCTGAAATGGAATCCAAGCTAAATGGCCTTGTCCACATCCAGTAAAGATATGTATGTCCACTTGAGCCATACAGTATGACATTGGGTGTAAGATGCTGCAACAAAAAGCATGGTGGTTTGTTTGCAAAAAGTAAGGTAGTTTTTCCATATTTCACGTGTGCTTGAGGTAACATTGCAAAATACATATAAAAACATTACTATGTTTGTTTGAACAAAGCTATAAGGTAACACATTATGTATTCCAATGTGTTTTTATGGTGGAGTATGTGTGAGCTACAATAAAAATAAAGTGTTTGCTTTCCCAATTAAGTAACCAGACACATTTGCCTCAAACAGGCATATGTATGAATTTAAGCTATGAGTGATGATGTTGCTAGCCAGAATAGTTGAAAGCAACAGTGAATGACATGTGTTCCATGTGTAGTGTTTTTTAAATATTTCACAAACATATGGATAGCTAACGGAGATTTGTTTAACATTTCAGCTTCGAGTCCTGGGAACAGCATCCCTCCGCAACAACACCAACACAGTGACATGGAGGAGACAAACATCTTAGAAATGCAGCCATTAATGCAAGGAATGAGTCCCCCAGCACCTGTGAGTACACCACCATAGCAAAGCACACCACCACCATAACACAGCCCAACAACACCAGGAACACAAGGCCCTGATCAGGTGTTTTGGACTATTTGGGCTAGACAGCAGGCCACTAATGAAGAATGCCTGCGTAAGCAGACACAAATGTTTGCAAGCCTACCATCTCACCTCAGAAGAATCTCAAGAAATCTGAGTAGACAAAATGAACAAACAACCAGAATAGGCAATTCCATGGAATTCATGCGTACAGACATTACACAGGTCATGGGCAACTTACAGCGCATAATGGAAGAACAGCACACACAACAGCAAAGTTATATGAGCATTTTTCAAAACAATCAAAAAATTAATGAAAGTTTATTCCGAATAGTAGACAATCAAAATGCTGCTACACGTGAACTCAATGCCACCCTCACTAACCTGAATGAAACACTCAGATGCATGCACCAACAGCAAACAAGCAGCAGTTCTGGTACGACTACTCCAAATATCACGCCAGTCTCATCACCACCAAGACGGTCCACCAGAGCACGACAACATGACAGTGCTAAAGGCAAAGGGCAGGACAAGCAGCCACCCAAAAAAACGTGAAAAAAAACAAGTTAGACATTTGTGATAAGTAACTCAAAATAGTTAGCAAGTGTTTTTGTTGCTAAAATAATATAACACTTAGCTCCTTGACCCTTTTTTCAACATCATTAATTATTAGTGGGCCAAAAAAAAAACATAAATTTAGTATGCACATTTATTCATTACCATTTTTTTTGGTATTGGAGGAGGGAAATGTTGATGGAGCCACACATACATGTTAGCAGGAAGTAAACTGACCACTTGATTTTTTTCTAATCATTACTCTTTCTAGATTCCAATCATTCTCTTTGCCTGCAGATACAATAATTGCCAGCCAGGCAGAATGTCTTTAGCAGGAAGTAAACTGACCACTTTATTTTTTTCTAATCATTACTCTTTCTAGATTCCAATCATTCTCTTTGCCTGAGATACAATAATTGCCAGCCAGGCAGAATGTCTTTAGCAGGAAGTAAACTGACCACTTGATTTTTTTCTAATCATTACTCTTTCTAGATTCCAATCATTCTCTTTGCCTGCAGACAATCCAAATTACAATGTTAGTGATACATATCTTAGCTATCTTATCTATACAGCATTACAAGAAGAACACAATTGAGTTGCGTAAAAAGCTTGTAATATGTAGCCTTTGTTTTTGTTGAAAAACATTGTCCAAATGGATGTCAGTATTGTTGGGACATGTTTGTGTGTGTTAAAAATTATTAAGAATGTTTTTACACGTGATGCTGAAACAAACAAATATGTAATTTTACAACAAAAAACACAAACTTTGTATAATAATGTATATGTGTGGCAAACTGTGTATTTACTTACACATCATCAAGTTTACAGCATCAAACATTAGGAAATAAATAATTCCTGATTACAGTAAGTTTGTGAGTCTTAAATATGATGGTGCATCACACATAGGGACACATGTATTCCTCAAGGCTAACATATTATATGTTGAGGAGTGATTTTTGGGAACACAGGTTCTCAAACTCGGCCCTCAGGAACCCACACAGTGCATGTTTTGCAGGTCTCCTCACAGAATCACAAGTGACATAATTAGCTCCACCTGTGAACCTTTTAACATATGTCTGTGAGTAATTCATACACCTGTGCTTCTACTGGGTTACGTGAAAAACATGCACTGTGTGTGGTCCTGAGGGCCGAGTTTGTGAACCTGTGCATTAGGACATTATACACAATGATAAAGTGAAATACTAAATGGATGATGTGGGCTTGTAAGAAATTAGCACTGCAAGTTTACGATCACTTATCCAGACTTAATGCATGCCACTCATAATCTGTTGTTTTGAGATTAAAAATACACACAATACACATGCAACATTTGTTTTTCATGTAGCGAGGGTATGTTTGTATGTGTCAAGGAGACAGACACATTCTGAGTAATGGTTTTTGGTTAAAAAGGCAAAACATCTATTTATGATTACACAACAAATGAAATAAGCAAACCAAGCTTACCTTAGAAATAGCGATTGATGATCTGTTGCCTAACCTGCCTCCCTACATCAGTACTCCAAGTATCACCAGATGTCTCTAATTCCTCTGCTTGCTGGCTGCTTTCCTCCTCCTCCTCCTCCTCCTCCTCCTCCTCAACATGTGGCAGATGTTGTTGCAAACACATGTTATGAAGAAAGCAGCAGCAGAACACAATTTGAGTCACCTTGGAGGGACTATACAACAAAAGGCCACCAGACTTATCCAGACACCGAAACCTAGATTCCAGCACACCAAAACATCTTTCTATCACATTCCGCGTGGACTTATGTGCATGATTGTAATTGTGTTCAGCAGGGGTATCAGGTCGGGACAATGGAGTTAGAAGCCAAGAGAAACAGCCATATCCTCCATCACCTAAAAGACAGATATAGTAACGTGATTCATGTTAAGATACAGCAACACATAAGTAACAAACTGTGGGGCAGATGTATTAACCTGTAGAAGGCATAAGGAAGTGAAAAACCAGTGATATGTGCAAGGTAATAAAGGCAGCAGACAATCTGTTCCAAAATGTTAATTTACATATTGGAGCTGATTGGCTGGTGCCTTTATCATCTTGCACAGATCACTGGTTTCACACTTCCTTATGCCTTCTACAGGTTAATACATCTGCACCTGTCTTTGGACAAAGTATATGCAGGCCTACACATATCAAATTACATACCCAGCAGCCATCCATCTGGCATTTGTCCATCCTCAAACTTATCAAAGAGGGATGACTGACTGAGGATGAAGGAGTCATGGCAGCCCCCAGGGTAACCAGCAACAACACTCATTATTTTGAGATTTGCATCACAAACCACCTGCACATTTGTGGAGTGTTCGAAATGGCGGTTTGTATATATGTGCTGCCTGCCCCTAGGTGGTCTCAGCTGAATGTGTGTGCAATCTATGGCTCCAAGCACATTGGGCATGCCAGCCAGCTCATAGAAATCTATCCTGACGGCATGCCACTGAGACTCCTGGGTAGGGAAGCAGATTTAGGCCTCGATGTGGGGCTGTAAAACAGCCAACACCTGTGTGTACATTTTAAAGAACAATAAACATGAGATTTTAGGACAGAACTGGCCACCGAGAAATTAAAACAAACACAAAACAGAAGAGGTCGTTAGGTATACATCACCTGTGTTAAGATTCTGGAAAATGAGGGCTGTGAGATTCCTATGACATCCCCACACATAGCCTGAAAGCTGCCAGTAGCCATAAAGTGCAACACAGCCAGGAGTTTGTGCAGGTCTGAGACAGGGCGAGAGCGTGCTGTCTCAGGGTCTAGGCCCAGTTTGACAAGGTCATACAGACGGAAAATGTTGTTACGATTTAGACGGAACATCTGTATGACCTTATCATCGGACAATGCGTTCAAGTTTTAACGCCCCCTAAAAAAACGAGGCCTGCGCAGCCTCCGCGGAACCTGTACAACCTGCTGACCATGTTCAGTTTCTTGGCCCTGGGTACTTACAGGCTGATGTCTGAGTCTGAGGAATGCCACAGCACACAAAAGATCACTGGCCCACAGTCCTGCTGCCATTTCTGAGTGTAGGTGTATTGAAATGGGCCTAACATCCTTTTATAGGCATCCTAATTCAGGTGTGAGTGATTTTTTTATTTGCAATACATGTAAACACGACTGAAAAAAGCAGGTCTATTTTTTTGCCGCTTTTTTTAACGAATCGCAAAAAAATACGACCGCATTTGAGCCCTCAGAGACTAACACCCAAATACGAATGAATAGTGAATTCCCGTATTCTATGAAATAACAGCCGCGTTTGACCGATGGTCTATTCATTCGTATTTCGGAACGTTGTCATTCAAACCATTACGAATAGACCAGACACTGCCGAGATTGGTGCTTAGTGAATTCCCGGATTGGGACTTAGGAAAAAAAAACACAAATCGGACAAACTCGGATTTTTAGTAAATACTGGCCATTGATTGTCTTAAGTATTGCATCTCTTTCTCATTGCGGGACAATTTCGAAGAGATATTGGAAATCATTCCCCTAATGGAATCCAGACAAACTGGCTTTGCCCCTCTAGCCTGGGAGGGTACACTGCACTGAGTACACTGTAGTGAACCCCCTGGAGAAGGGGAACACTGTGCCTTACATGAAACACACCCTTTGTCTGACATACTGTGACAGTGACAGCACACACACAGGAACAGGTTAAATGCACAATTAACCCACAAAGAGCCCTTCAAGAGAAACACAGAGATAGCCTTACTGCTAATGCCAAGCTTAGCCAGGTCGCAGACTAAGTACCCAGATTGGGGACTTAGTGCACTAGTAAGTGCTCCCCCCCTGCTATGACCCCCTGGTACCACTGAGGTAATCTGGAGTCTCTCCAGAGGAGCTGCGTGTCCCTGTCAGTCAGCGTCTGTGTCCACTGCAGAGGGAAAATGGTGCTGGTGAGCTGCTGGTTCCACTCATAGTGAAGCCGCGCCCCGTCAATGGCACGCGGTCTTCCCACTTTTTTATACTGGCTGAGGTAATTTTAGTGCTTAAAATAGAGTCAGTCGCCTTTTAAGTCTGTAATGCCAATCTGGGTACTGTGTACACCCATAGTATACTTAGACTCCGTTCGCCCCCTCAGAAGCGGTGCGTTCGCACTGTGTACTGAGTCTGGAGACTCCGCTGCCCCCGTAGAAGCCGTGCATCTCTGTACCCTCATGCCGCCATAATGACCAGCAACCCGCTAACTGGGACGTCGGCTTAGTACTCACCACTCTTCTATCTTCTGGCTCTGTTAGGGGTGGCGGCATGCTTTGGGAATTTACGCTTGCCATGGTGGGGTGTGCAAGTAGTTCCCTCAGGAGCTAGTGTCCTATCAGTGGGGAACGGAACCATTAACCCTTCAAGAGGCTGGGCTGTCCCCCCCCCCAAGTCCCACGAAGCAGGCAGGCTGGTGCCATCCAGTCCTTTCTGAAAATAAGAAACAGATAAAATTAATGCAGAAAACACTTCAGGAGCTTCCATGCGACATGACAGCTCCTCCGGGCACATTTTCTAAACTGAGTCTGGTAGGAGGGGCATAGAGGGAGGAGCCAGCACACACTATCAAATTCTTAACGTGCCCAGGGCTCCTAGTGGACCCGTCTATACCACATGGTACTAAATGGATTTCCAGTATGCTCTAGGATGTAAGAGAAAAAAAGATTGATTTTGAAATGTATTGTGGAAGGCTAGAAAGATCTGTGGCTGAATAGCAGTGCTTATTACCCAGAGCAACCATACTAACTATATTTCTAAATGGCTGCCAGGTAATGCTTTGTTATCTATATGTAAGCTCACACATACCTTATTGTATTGCCAAACAGGGCCACCATCAGAAGGGTGAAGCCAATACAAATGTAAGGGGCCTAGATTGTGTAAGGGTCCTGCAGCACCTCCCCATGGGTTTATTATTATATATTTAGTATTGGTGCAGGGAGAACTGATCTGGGGTGCAGAAGGCAATGTTCAGTTAGGGCTGGTGATATTGAGGTATGTGGTGCAGGGGTTGTAACCTCTTTGGGGCAGAACTGCTATCTAAGAGAATACAAGGGGGACAGTGTAAGTTGCCCAGGATAAAATGGACATTGATTAAAATGCCACTCTTGAAATTCACAGACAGTTCTGAGAATGAGAAGCAGCTGGGATAATAGGTGCTCGAGATGTATTAAGAAGAGACACACAGGGAACATTCACTGGTCTCTCCCTCACTCATGAGGCCAGCTGAACCAGGTGTGTGTACTGCCTTAGAGAGGGAGGGGGCATTGCATGATACACTTGTACTGGGCCCTATGAGTCCTGAAGGCAGCCCTGTTGACAACTGTGTGTATTTGGATCAAATAGATTTAATAGAAGCCATTTGTTCCATTAATCCTCGCTTTTCCCAAAGCAGTTGTAAAAAGGGCATATATTATCAGAAAGGTGTGTGGGCCAAACTCATTGCATTGCAATAGGTACAAAGCAGAGGTTCTCAAACTCGGTCCTCGGGGGCACACACAGTGCATGTTTTGCAGGTAACCCAGCAGGTGCACAGGTGTATTAATTACTCACTGACACATTTTAAAAGGTCCACAGGTGGAGCTAATTATTTCACTTGCGATTCTGTGAGGAGACCTGCAAAACATGCACTGTGTGCGCCCCCGAGGACCGAGTTTGAGAACCTCTGGTATAAAGGATACCGCTGTGTGACACTAACCTTCTCAGCTGTCCTTGTTATTTGCTTGTAGATAACAACAAAAACTACACTAATATAACAGTACTGTATGTGATTCAGGAACCCATTATTAAACATTTCATTACATTTTAAACAAAATATCAAATGGCTTGGACACCAGCCTAAATTCTAATCAGCTGTAGCACAGGCATAGCAAACCCAAATGTTGCAGAGTTCACCTGTAAATGAGGCAATACTTAGAAGTAAACTGTAGGTTATTAAAATTGTACAGGCCAAACTTTGGTACAAAAGTAATGAGAGGCATTAATAGATAAAAGACGATTTACTTCAGTGAACGTCAGTATGCATGCCACCGACTGTTTTCTGCAATATTGATTTAAATCTAAAATACTAAATTAATCTTAGATCCATCAAAAACTAGAGATGTCGACTGGTCCAAATCATGGGTTTTGGTTTTGGATCTGTATGTTTTTACAAAAATCATAAAAACAGCTAAAATCATAGCATTTGAGCCTGTTTTTGTTCCTACAGTATTAATAACCTTACTCATATCCAGTGAAGGTTGACCACCTCACAGCTCACTACAGTATATTGATTTTATCCAGTTTAGGCCAAAAGGTTGCACTGACGTAACTGGATGACGAAGCTAAGCAACAGCAGTGGGCGGCACAAATATGTGGCACTTAAACTTCCAACATGGCACCTCTAGGAAACAGAATACTGTAGCACTGCAGTGGCAGACAGGGTGGCAGCTTAATCAACTATATGAACACATAGAAACCAACAATGTTTTTATTTATCAAGAACTAGATCAGAGGCCCAAGGGAGTTGGAGAATGCATGTAGCGGAAGGCAGGTAATGGAAGGAAGGATTGATTCTTTAGTTAATGTAATATTCTCTTATGTCCTAGAGGATGCTGGGGACAACATTAGTACATACGGTTATAGACGGGTCCACCAGGAGCCATTGGCACTTTAAGAGTTTAATAGTGTGGGCTGGCTCTTCCCTCTATGCCCCTCCTACCAGACTCAGTTTAGAAAATGTGCCCGGAGAAGCCGGTCACAGCTAGGGGAGCTCTACAGAGTTCTCTTAGGAAAAGTAATTTTTCTTTATTTCAGAGTTTATTTTTTTACAGGGAGGCTGCTGGCGAAAGCCTCCCTGCAGCGTGGGACTGAGGTGGGGGGAGCAGTTTCCACCCTGCAGGGTCTTGAGCCACTGCCCCAGCTGACTGGACGTTGAGCTCCAGAGGGGTCTGATCGCGCCCCGCCGCAGGGGAACGCTCGCCCCGGCAGCCAGCTGCCACCCACTCAGGGAGCTGAAGATAGGCGAGTGAGTCACTGTCCCCCCTTGCAAGCAGGGGGACAGTGTGAAGAAGGCGGCTAGAGTGTAGGAGCACGGCGGCTAGAGGGTAGGAGCACGGTCTTAGCCATGCTCCTGGAAGGCTCAGCGGTACTATGGTGCGGCGCTGGGGGAGGAGCGCCCTGGGCCAGCTCCGGACCCTACACTGACCACAAGCAGCCTGTCGGGGTCTACGGATCCATGCCAGCATGAATTCCTCCGGCCAGTATCATCTCCATTGAGCGGGAAGACAGCACCATTGAGGGGGTGGAGCTTCTCCTCAGAGCGGACCCAGCAGCGTTCAGCGCCATTTTACAGCCTGCAGCTCACTGCCAGTGGATGCCAGGTCCCTCCTGCCCGACTCCAGCTATCTGTAAGGTACCAGGGGGTTGTAGGAGACTGTGTTAAGGCTGTGTCACCTATTAAGGTACACAGTCAGCGCGGGTTTATGGTCTCCCTATACTCTAACAGCGCTGTGTGTGGGTTGGCTCCAATCTCTGTGTATCTCTGTGTCTCTCTGCCATTCTTGGGGGGGAAACTCTGTCTGCCCAAGTACCCTGTGTGTCTGTGGGGTGTTTGAGGGTGTGTGACAACATGTCTGGGGACACTGTTTCATATGCTGCAGAGGATTTGTCTTCCCAGGAGGACTCCATTCCATGTAATCAGGATTGCACTGTTTTAGCACAGATGCCAGCTAGAGAGCCAGAATGGTTAGTCTCTCTGAGGGGGACTATTTCTCAGATTTCTGATAGAGTTGCTAGGACTGAGCATGCCACTCAGGTCCTCCAGTCCTCTATGGTGGTATGGTCTGATAATGCCTCCTCGGGGTCCCCTGCGGTATATTCTCACAAACGTGCGCTTGCAATTATGCAGGATGACACGGACACCGACTCTGATGCTGCAGACGGTGATGGGGATGTGTTGAGGGGGACAGCATCACTTGCCAAGGGGGTGCAGTTGATGATTGAGGCTGTTGGGATGTTTTACACATTTCGGACACAGCTCCGGAACAGGTGGAGGAATCCTTCTTTACGGATAATAAGAAGCCCCTCCCCCCCCCTCATCTTCCCGGCATCCAAAGAATTGAATGCTATCTTTTAAAAGGCATGGGAAACTCCGGAAAAGAAATTCCAGATTCCCAAAAGGGTCTTGGTGGCTTTTCCTTTCCCTGAGGAAGATAGGAAGCGATGGGAGTCGCCGCCGATAGTCGATGCTTCTGTCTCCAGGCTGTACAAACAGGTGGTATTACCGGTCCCGGGATCTACCGCGTTGAAGGACCCGGCAGATCGCAAGGTGGATGCTACGCTGAAATCCATTTACACGGCTTCGGGCGCTATATTACGGCCTACTATAGCCTGTGCTTGTGTAACCTGATTAATATTTATTATCGATATTTTAGCAATAAATTAATATATTTACTAATAATATAATAAATGTTTGATGAATATATATATATATATATATATAAATGAATTGTGAGGGGATAAGTATCTGTACTTTATTTGTTAGTTGTACATATGTAATCAAATTGATAAGGTGTGTGGGTTTGGCATTGTGGTTTGTCATGAGGTGGTGATTGAGGGATAGTATAGACTTAGTGGATCAGCGATAGCCTGCAGGGTAGCATAGGATCAGCGGATGGGGTCATTAGATGGTCCGCGCGCCGCTGGAGTAATAACCTGCAGGGCGGGAAAAAGTAGGTCCACGAGCAAGGGGTACCAAGCTGACCGCGAGCCTGGGGAAAGATAACTGATTGGCAGCGGCTATGGGACAGCGCGCGGCTCCGGCGGGAAGGGAACCGCACGAGCCGGAGGTCTGGGGAGGATAAATAGAGCTCCCCGCCGGCGGTGAGGCAGTCTGCTGTTCCCCCGGGTAGTGTGTGCACTTGATCTCCAGCGCATCACTAAATGAGCTGTGGCAGCGCTGAGGGGATCATATAGCATACCGGCACCGGGCATACCTGCTGATAGATGCTGGAGCATAGGGAGGCGAGCCGCTGATGAATGGGCGGAGGTCGGTCTGCCGCGATAGGAGTGAAGCTGAGCGGAGAGGAAGCAGCCGGAAGCTGGTGAGCGGTTCCCTAGCAACCGAGGGGAAGCCGTATCTATGCCGCATCCAGTTGGCTGAAGAGGGGGCATTGCAAAGTAAAAGCACCTCCTGTAGCCGCACCTCATAGCCTGTCAGCGCCTGTCAGAAAGCTGGGGGAGGAGTTGGTGACTCACCGTACAGCTGCAGCAGCATCTTCAAACGGAGTAAGTGACAATATCCCGCTCCCACACTGCACCCGGCACTATAGAGTGGAGTACACAATCAAATACGTACTTAGTGAGGGATAGCAGCAAATGGGAAAGACATGGGGCAATAAGCCCATAATAAGTCTAGGTGCCCTAATTCATTCATTATATGGCACCCTAATATTGGAAGCTAACTCCAAGTGGCTGGAATAGCTGAAGAAATAATTAGAACATAATTATATCACACATGTCATAACTAAACAACTGGTGAAAACGGTAGCCTCTATGATTAAGTAATTAACTATAACTGTAAATATGCATAGAGACTGAGCAATAATAAGAAGAGATGGTTGCTAAGCCTAGCCTCAGTTAAAGCAGATTTGTATGACAACATATATGATTGCTTAACGGACAATGAGCTTAGAACTGAAGAAGCATTTATTTAACTTTTACCTATTCTAGCAACCATCCATATACTGTAAGATTATAACGGTACTTGAAAGGTCTATTGGCTCAAGCTTAAATATACCAGTAGATCTCATTCAATATAGACAGGAAAGCAGAAGACACATTGTTATTCATAAACATTTATATTTGTGTCTACATCCTGCTCAAGTGGATACAGTTATCAAATATAATCCTCAGACAACCTGACTTTCTAGGATACAAGAAAAAGGTAACATCAACTTGCTACAATATTAACCTACTACATAAAGGAAAAAGTTGCCATAATTGTTAAGGAGAAATAATATTTCTGCAGTTCAAGGAGAAACATAAGAAGTCCACAGCTGGAGTTATGATGAATTTAAGCTAATTTCATCTAGTCATTAATTCCCGGATAACTTTGTTTGGTATATGTATTGACAGGATTACCACAGGTCCATTTATAGGATCACTATCAACAAATAACACTAAAGACCTAATACCTACTGTTATTATATATAAAAGGAGGACATTTCTGGGAGATATCTCTAGTTAATGAGTATTAATATATTTGATATAACTTATTTAATGTATATTAATTATTTTTTATCAATGCCCTAATTGTGCACAGAAGGGTTAACAGAGTACCCGGGTAACTCATTACCAACTAAGGATAGGAGAGTTTTTTGCATTGCATGCGAACGAATATGTATAGGAGTAGATAATATTGCTGACAGTATTAATTTATTTATGTCAAACTAAATGTATTGATGTATAAGTTTCAATAGTTGTTGTGTCATTAAATTGCATTACTTACCTTTATACTTGTGGATGGAATCAGATCGTGGAAAGCTGAAAGAGAAAGACAGGTACAATATGATATGTAAGGAGTAATTAATGTGAAGACACTCACACATACACTGCAGGTGAGAGGCTTACCCAAGCGAGCCTTACACTAACCGGCTTGGGTGGAGGCACATATACTGATTAAACCCTCCCTTAGTGAAATAGGTAGTGAACTTATAGTATAGAAATAAGGGGGGGGGGTTACATTTGGAGGCACCGCGTGAGATCAATTTGTAGGAGACTCAGGGGCAAATGAGCACAGTAGCCAGAATGCCACAATATACCAGGAGTGAAGTGTTTGACTGGTGTATAAGGAAGGGAGTAACTCCTGAAAGGAGTTTTGTATTGATGGGGGATCTCACCGACACCACTGATGGTACAATTATGACAGAGATGTTGTTTCTGTTTGGGGTGAAGCAACCAAGGATTGCTGATAAACAATTCAGGGAAAGTGGAGAGATGTGTGCTGTATTAATAACTACCAGTAGTAATTTAGAGTCTGAATTGCTTCCTAAAGTGGTGGCTGTGAGATCTAACCCAGAACGCCGGTGGATAATTATATGGCCTGAGAGGGATGGAAGTGAAAGGGCGGCTGAACCATTAATTGTGGGTGACATGTCTACTCCGGCCAGTGGAGATCCCTCCGCGACTGTGGGAGAAGGTAGTCAAACACAGGGTGTTGAAGAAAAATTAGGCAACCAGTTAGAGGTCATAGCTGATAAGGTAGTACATCAATTGGAACGGTGGCACTATGAGGGTAGTTACAGGCGATTGAGACTTTTTTCAGGAATAATTCCTGTGCCTACTGGTGAGGAACCTTATGAGGCCTGGAGGGAGGCAGCTATACAGCAGTCTGAGGAGTGGCATTGCCCCGATCATATAAAGAAACAAAGGATAGTAGAGAGTTTACGGGGACCCGCTATGGGAATTATTCAAGCTACTAGAAAAAGTAATCCTGGGGCTGCTGTGGCTGACTACTTTCTGGCCTTAGAATACACATATGGGACATTGGAGGACGTAGGTGATTTGGTTGCAAGATTCCATCATACGTATCAGGAGACAGGAGAAAAGTTATCACAGTATGTGTATAGACTCGATAAACTAATTCATAAAATTATAGATAAAGGAGGGTTAGCTCCCGCGGAAGTGGATAGTAGCCGCTTGAAACAATTGATTAGGGGAGCATTAACAACTGACCCTGTAGCACAGCGGTTGCGTTGTACCACTTTATTATTAGGCAGTCCCACCCTTAATGATCTAATTAAGGAAATTACACAGGAAGAAGCTTTACTCGCTAATAGGGAAAAGACTCATGCCAAATCTGTCAAAATGGTGGTACCTTCCACTGAGGCCCAAGGGTCAAAGGACGACAAGTTGGTTACCCTGGTAATGGAACAAAATAATAAAATAGACCAGCTTATTCTGGCACTCAATAAAAGGGTGGAACCCTCCAGCATTACTTCCAACAATTCCACTAGGGGGTTTAACAGTGGCAGGGGAAATTTTAGGAGAGGTGGAAATTTTATAAACAGAGGCTGTTTCCGATGTGGACAGTTAGGACATAGGGCCATGGAATGTTCTATAGACTGGGGAATGAATGAAGTGGGAGCTAATGTTCAGTCAAATACTTCTCTTCATCAGGGAAACGAAGGAGGGAGATTGGCGGGCCCCTCGCCATCTCCCAGAAATTAGTTATAGATTCAATGGGGAGTACCCAGTGGGGTAGTTCTATTCCGGATGGTATGGTAGGACCTGCTCCACGTGTGGTTGTTAAATTAAATGGACATCCCTGTCCTGTTTTGCTGGACAGTGGGTCCCAGGTGTCCATTATATTTGAGCATTGGTATAGACATTATTTATCCGATGTCCCTATCCTGCCCCTGGAGGGACTGGTAATTTGGGGATTGAGTGAACAGAAATAGCCATATTTAGGTTATGTGGTAATTAACATAGAGTTTCCGGAAGGATTTATGGGTGTGTCAGAGCCATTACCTCTAATTGCTCTGGTATGCCCAGAATCACCAGGTGATAAAACTGCAATGCCAGTGATCATTGGGACTAATGCTCATTTATTTAGGGTCCTCAGTGATTGGTGTTTAAAAATGTGTAGGGAAAAGACTGCTTTTACAATGGCGACTGGCTATGAGGAGTACAGGAGCGGGGAGTCTGAGCACAGAAATTCCTCTCTTGATCAGGGTATGTCCCTGGAAGACTTAAATGCATGTTTCCAGGGGAGTGACATTGGGTTGGTAGAAAAAAATATTTTATGTGAGGAATTGCTGGAACGAAAGCATGTCTTTTCTCTTGGGGAATGGGATTTGGGAAAAGCGAAAGGTGTGGAACATTGTATAAAGCTGACTGATGATACTCCTTTCAGGGAGAGGTCACGCAGACTTGCTCCTGCAGATTTCGATGACGTCAGACAGCATCTTCAGACTCTTTTGGAAACCGAGGTTATTCAACACTCTGAAAGTCCATATGCCTCTCCCATTGTAGTGGCTCGTAAAAAGAATGGCAAAATTAGAATGTGTATTGATTATCGCACCCTTAACCAGCGCACTGTGCCAGATCAGTACACGGTTCCTAGGGTAGAGGAGGCATTGGACTGTTTGCAAGGGAGTCAGTGGTTCACAGTATTGGATCTTCGGAGTGGGTATTACCAAATACCTATGAGTCCTCAGGATAGAGAGAAGACTGCTTTTATTTGCCCTTTGGGTTTCTTCGAATTTTTAAAGATGCCCCAGGGAATCAAGGGTGCCCCGGCAACGTTTCAGAGGACCATGGAGCAGACGGTGGGTGATATGAATTATCGTGAGGTATTAGTTTATCTCGATGATATTATTGTTTTTGGGTCCTCCTTGCAGGAACATAACCACCGTCTGCTCAGGGTACTTGACAGATTATTGAAGAAAGGTTTTAAACTTTCTTTGGACAAATGTAAGTTCTGCCTGCCCTCTGTTACCTATTTGGGACATGTGGTAAGTCGACAGGGCATTTCCACTGATCCAACCAAAGTTGAAGCAGTGAATGAGTGGCCTAGACCCACTAAATTAAAGGAATTAAGATCTTTCCTTGGGTTTTGTGGGTACTATCGCCGCTTTGTGCCCTATTATTCCGTAATATGTCGCCCTCTCACTGATCGGACAAAGGGATATCCGCCAGTTGGAAAAACCACAACCACCTCATCTTATAAAACAAAAAAATATTTCAAACCATATGAAGAGTTCGGGGATAGATGGACCCAGGCGTGTGAAGAGGCCTTCCTCAAGTTAAAATGGAGTCTTACCAATGCTCCTGTACTGGCCTATGTGGATCCCAGTCTGTCATATACATTACATGTGGATGCATCTTTTGATGGTCTGGGTGCTGTGTTGTATCAAACTCATGACGGAAAGTTGCAACCTGTATCTTATATCAGTCGAGGATTGTCCAATAGTGAGAAGAGATATCCTGTACATAAATTAGAATTTCTTGCTCTTAAATGGGCTGTGGCTGATAGATTTCATGAGTACCTGTATGGGGCAATTTTTGAGGTGTTCACTGATAATAACCCTTTGACCTATGTGCTTACCACTGCAAAATTAGATGCCACTGGGCACAGGTGGTTAGCTGCCTTGTCTATTTATGATTTCAAGATCAAATATCGCCCAGGCATCAATAACATAGACGCAGACTCTTTGTCCAGGTTATCCAGAATTGAGAAGGAAATCGATAGATCTGAATGGATTGAAGTTCCTGCAACTACCATTAAGGGACTATGCTTTAGCATCTCATGTGTAGTTGCAGAAAGTAGGGAATGTATTAGTGCCCTTGGAGCTTCTGACAAGGCTTTACCTCTGGCCTATTGCTGGTTAAGCCAATTAGAATTAGGGGGTTTGAAACAACTAAGTCAAGACCAAATCCGCATTGATCAACGGAATGATCCTGATATCTCCCTTGTCATACGCTATCTTGAGTCTGGTTGTGCTGAATATGAAGATGTTAGTTCTCCGACACATGCATCTAAGTTATTGATGCGGCAAATTAAGCAATTGACTCTGAGGAATGGAATAATGTATCGTGAATTAGTTAAATGCAACGGGAAGTTCAAATTACAATTAGTTACTCCCCAGTGTTATAGAGAAACTATTTTGAATGCATTACATGATCAGCATGGCCATCTTGGAGTAGAAAAGACCTCGGGGCTGGTAACTGACAGGTTTTACTGGCCATTAATGGAGCAGGATATTGAGAACTATTGTAAGACCTGTGGTAGTTGTGTTTTGAGGAAAACTCTTCCTACTAAGTCCGCTTCTCTCATTAATCTTCAGAGCAGTGGTCCCATGGATCTGGTATGCATTGATTATTTATCCTTGGAAACTTCACCGGGAAAGGAATGTAACATACTTGTAGTAACGGATCACTTCACCCGTTATGCCCAGGCTTATGTTACTTTTGATCAAAAAGCCATTACAGTAGCCAAAACTCAATGGGAGCGGTTCTTTGTTCATTATGGTTTACCAGCCCGATTGCACTCCGACCAGGGGCGGGATTTCGAGGGAAAAATTATTAAGGAGCTTTGCCTGTGCTGCGGGATTAAGAAATCCCGAACTACTCCTTACCATCCGCAGGGTAATCCTCAGCCAGAACGTTTTAATCGTACCCTGCTTGACATGATGGGCACTTTGGGACCCATGTGCAAAACCAAATGGAATGGAAAGATTTGCCATCTGGTGCATGCCTATAATTGCACTAAGAATGAATCTACTGGGTACTCCCCATATGAGCTGATGTTTGGGCGGGAAGCCCGACTGCCCATAGACGTTTCATTAGGACTTCCCTCCCGGGATGCTGATGGACAAACACATTCCCAGTATATAATTAAATTACGGAAAGAGCTTAGACATGCACATAAGTTAGCTCAGGAAGCTTAAAAAAAAGCAGGGGTCAAGAATAAAATCAGATATGACCTGCGAGTAATAGAAAATGTATTAGAAATAGGGGATAGAGTGCTAGTACAGCAACTGGGATTTCCTAGACGACAAAAATTAGCTTATCGATGGAAACCCGATCCATATGTGGTAATTGAAAAATTACCTAACATACCAGTTTATAAACTAAGGTTAGAGTCGGGGGAGGGAACAGTTCTTACATACCACCGACAGCATCTTTTGCCCATCTCACAAAATCTTCGTCTCCCTGACTATGTTGAAAACGAGCCACCCTCAAGATGTAGTTGGAAAGATAGTACTAGGTTAAGATCTTCTTCAGGACAATGCCAATTTCCAGACATTCCAGCTGGATATAATGGGGATGCTGAGGACAGGGAAACAGGCCCAGGATATTTTTATTATGATAACAGTACTGATAACTCTATTCCCTTGTTATCTGATTGTAACACACCTGGGATGTTTGCTGACAAATCCCTGGAAAGGGATGTTAATATATCCAGTAATACTCATAACGAGGAAGGTGGGTCAGAATCTGAGTGGGGACTTCTATCAGAAGGGGGTATAGTTAATACTGAGGTTAACTCAAGCATGGATTCTGGTAGTGAATCCAGGATATTAGATGCTGGTGAGGATAAATTGCCTAGTTATAGGACATTCAGAGAACGAAGACCTCCATTAATATTAACCTATCCGGAATTAGGTAAACCTACATATTTACCTCAAATAATTCACCCAAGTATAGTACTTACCTGGCCCTACTTTGGGTATTGAAAGAAGGAAGATATTTGGTGATCTGATTACTTGGGAGGTATAAATATACAGATCACCAGGGGGAGAGTGTAACCTGATTAATATTTATTATCGATATTTTAGCAATAAATTAATATATTTACTAATAATATAATAAATGTTTGATGAATATATATATATATATATATATAAATGAATTGTGAGGGGATAAGTATCTGTACTTTATTTGTTAGTTGTACATATGTAATCAAATTGATAAGGTGTGTGGGTTTGGCATTGTGGTTTGTCATGAGGTGGTGATTGAGGGATAGTATAGACTTAGTGGATCAGCGATAGCCTGCAGGGTAGCATAGGATCAGCGGATGGGGTCATTAGATGGTCCGCGCGCCGCTGGAGTAATAACCTGCAGGGCGGGAAAAAGTAGGTCCACGAGCAAGGGGTACCAAGCTGACCGCGAGCCTGGGGAAAGATAACTGATTGGCAGCGGCTATGGGACAGCGCGCGGCTCCGGCGGGAAGGGAACCGCACGAGCCGGAGGTCTGGGGAGGATAAATAGAGCTCCCCGCCGGCGGTGAGGCAGTCTGCTGTTCCCCCGGGTAGTGTGTGCACTTGATCTCCAGCGCATCGCTAAATGAGCTGTGGCAGCGCTGAGGGGATCATATAGCATACCGGCACCGGGCATACCTGCTGATAGATGCTGGAGCATAGGGAGGCGAGCCGCTGATGAATGGGCGGAGGTCGGTCTGCCGCGATAGGAGTGAAGCTGAGCGGAGAGGAAGCAGCCGGAAGCTGGTGAGCGGTTCCCTAGCAACCGAGGGGAAGCCGTATCTATGCCGCATCCAGTTGGCTGAAGCGGGGGCATTGCAAAGTAAAAGCACCTCCTGTAGCCGCACCTCATAGCCTGTCAGCGCCTGTCAGAAAGCTGGGGGAGGAGTTGGTGACTCACCGTACAGCTGCAGCAGCATCTTCAAACGGAGTAAGTGACAATATCCCGCTCCCACACTGCACCCGGCACTATAGAGTGGAGTACACAATCAAATACGTACTTAGTGAGGGATAGCAGCAAATGGGAAAGACATGGGGCAATAAGCCCATAATAAGTCTAGGTGCCCTAATTCATTCATTATATGGCACCCTAATATTGGAAGCTAACTCCAAGTGGCTGGAATAGCTGAAGAAATAATTAGAACATAATTATATCACACATGTCATAACTAAACAACTGGTAAAAACGGTAGCCTCTATGATTAAGTAATTAACTATAACTGTAAATATGCATAGAGACTGAGCAATAATAAGAAGAGATGGTTGCTAAGCCTAGCCTCAGTTAAAGCAGATTTGTATGACAACATATATGATTGCTTAACGGACAATGAGCTTAGAACTGAAGAAGCATTTATTTAACTTTTACCTATTCTAGCAACCATCCATATACTGTAAGATTATAACGGTACTTGAAAGGTCTATTGGCTCAAGCTTAAATATACCAGTAGATCTCATTCAATATAGACAGGAAAGCAGAAGACACATTGTTATTCATAAACATTTATATTTGTGTCTACATCCTGCTCAAGTGGATACAGTTATCAAATATAATCCTCAGACAACCTGACTTTCTAGGATACAAGAAAAAGGTAACATCAACTTGCTACAATATTAACCTACTACATAAAGGAAAAAGTTGCCATAATTGTTAAGGAGAAATAATATTTCTGCAGTTCAAGGAGAAACATAAGAAGTCCACAGCTGGAGTTATGATGAATTTAAGCTAATTTCATCTAGTCATTAATTCCCGGATAACTTTGTTTGGTATATGTATTGACAGGATTACCACAGGTCCATTTATAGGATCACTATCAACAAATAACACTAAAGACCTAGGCCCTCATTCCGAGTTGATCGGTCGCAAGGCGAATTTAGCAGAGTTACACACGCTAAGCCGCCGCCTACTGGGAGTGAATCTTAGCTTCTTAAAATTGCGGCCGATGTATTCGCAATATTGCGATTACTAACTACTTAGCAGTTTCAGAGTAGCTTCAGACTTACTCTGCCTGTGCGATCAGTTCAGTGCTTGTCGTTCCTGGTTGACGTCACAAACACACCCAGCGTTCGCCCAGGCACTCCCACCGTTTCTCCGGCCACTCCTGCGTTTTTTCCGGAAACGGTAGCGTTTTCAGCCACACGCCCCTGAAACGCTGTGTTTCCGCCCAGTAACACCCATTTCCTGTCAATCACATTACGTTCGCCGGAGCGATGAAAAAGCCGTGAGTAAAATTACTTTCTACATAGCAAAGTTACTTGGCGCAGTCGCAGTGCGAACATTGCGCATGCGTACTAAGCGGATTTTCATTGCGATGCGATGAAAAATACCGAGCGAACAACTCGGAATGAGGGCCCTAATACCTACTGTTATTATATATAAAAGGAGGACATTTCTGGGAGATATCTCTAGTTAATGAGTATTAATATATTTGATATAACTTATTTAATGTATATTAATTATTTTTTATCAATGCCCTAATTGTGCACAGAAGGGTTAACAGAGTACCCGGGTAACTCATTACCAACTAAGGATAGGAGAGTTTTTTGTATTGCATGCGAACGAATATGTATAGGAGTAGATAATATTGCTGACAGTATTAATTTATTTATGTCAAACTAAATGTATTGATGTATAAGTTTCAATAGTTGTTGTGTCATTAAATTGCATTACTTACCTTTATACTTGTGGATGGAATCAGATCGTGGAAAGCTGAAAGAGAAAGACAGGTACAATATGATATGTAAGGAGTAATTAATGTGAAGACACTCACACATACACTGCGGGTGAGAGGCTTACCCAAGCGAGCCTTACACTAACCGGCTTGGGTGGAGGCACATATACTGATTAAACCCTCCCTTAGTGAAATAGGTAGTGAACTTATAGTATAGAAATAAGGGGGGGGGGGTTACACTTGGATTGCTAAAGCTATTGCCAGGTGGTCAATCACTCTGCAGGAGGAATCAACTATGCTGGACAAAGGTGACGTTGATTTATTTTTACGTAATATTCAGGATTCTGCAGGGTTCCTGGTGGATTCCATGAAGGACCTTGGTTCCATGGCTGCGGGGATCTCCTCCATGTCAGTTTCGGCTCGCAGAGGTCTCTGGCTGCGCAACTGGTCTGCAGACGCGGAATCCAGGAAGTGTGTGGAGGGCCTACCATACAAAGGTCAGGCTCTCTTTGGGGAGGCGCTGGATGCATGGATTGCCACGGCTACGGCGGGTAAGTCTCCTTTTCTCCCCTCAGCTGCACCAGCTACAAAGTAGCCTTTTTCCTCTACCTCGTCACAGTCCTTTCGGCCCGCGAGGCATAGAAAGAATAAGCCTTCAAAAACAGGTTCCCAGACCCAGAAGCCCACTTCTGATACCCCTAAGTCCTCCGCATGACGGTGGACAGTTAGGCCTGGAGGAAGGTTAGGTGGGGGCAAGACTACGGCAGTTCAGCCACGTCTGGGTGTCATCGGGTCTGGATCCCTGGGTTCTAGATATAGTGTCCAGAGGGTACAGATTGGAGTTTCAAGATCCCCCGCCTCACCGTTTCTTCAAGTCAGGCTTGCCAGCCCTGCTGGCAGACAGGACAATTCTTCTGGAGGCCATCAGAAAATTGGTGGTGTCAGAGGTCATTGTTCCGGTTCCACTTCAGCAGTGGAACAAGGGTTATTATTTGAACCTTTTTGTGGTGCCGAAACCGGATGGTTCGGTACGGCCTATTCTAAACTTAAAATCTTTGAACCCTTATCTCAGGAAGTTCAAATTCAAGATGTAATCTCTGAGAGCTGTCATCTCAGGACTGTCAGAGGGGGAGTTCCTGGTGTCCCTGGACATCAAGGATGCTTACCTCCACGTTCCCATTTGGGCACAGCATCAGGCATATCTCAGGTTTGCGCTGATGGAAGATCACTATCAGTTCCAGGCGCTGCCGTTTGGCCTCTCCACAGCACCAAGGATCTTCACCAAGGTGATGGCGGAGATGATGGTTCTCCTCCGCAAACAGGGGGTGAACATAATTCCATATTTGGACGATCTCCTGATCAAGGCGTCGTCCAGGGAGAGGTTGTTGCGTTCCATCGCACTCACGACACGGCTGCTCAGGAGGCACGGTTGGATCCTGAACCTTCCAAAGTCTCATCTGGAGCCAACAAGGTGGCTGTCTTTTCTGGAAATGATCCTCGACACGTAAGTGCAGAGGGTGTTTCTCCCGGTGAGAAAGCTTTGGTGATTCAAACAATGGTCCGGGAGGTCTTAAAGCCTGACGGGTATCGGTTCATCAATGCATACGCCTCCTGGGGAAGATGGTTGTTGCCTACGAGGCTCTGCAGTATGGCAGGATTCATGCTCGACCCTTTCAGCTGGACCTATTGGACCAGTGGCCGGGCTCTCACCTACACATACACAAGAGGATACGCCTGTCTCCGAAAGCCAGGATTTCACTCCTCTGGTGGCTGCAACTTCCACACCTTCTGGAAGGGAGAAGGTTCGGAATTCAACACTGGATCCTTCTAACCACAGATGCAAGTCTAAGAGGTTGGGGAGCAGTCGCTCTGGGGGAACCTTTCAGGGACGATGGTCGGATCAAGGGTCACTTCTCCCAATAAACATCCTGGAACTCAGGGCCATTTACAACGCCCTTCTGCAAGCAGCACATTTTCTACAGGAACGGGCTGTTCAGGTGCAGTCGGACAACGTGACCACAGTGGCCTACATAAACCGACAAGGCGGAACGAAGAGCAGGGCTGCCATGTCAGAGGTGTCAAAAATCCTTATCTGGGCAGAAAGGCACGTGGTGGCGATGTCGGTAATCTTCATTCCGGGTGTAGACAACTGGGAAGCAGACTTCCTCAGCAGACACGATCTCCATCCAGGAGAGTGGGGCCTCCATCCGGAGGTGTTTGAGGAGGTAACTGGTTGGTGGGGGGTCCCCACATAGACATGATGGCCTCACGCCTCAACAAGAAGCTATGGAGGTACTGTTCCAGGTCAAGTGACCCACAGGCAGTGGCGGTGGACACACTGGTAACACCGTGGGTGTTCAAGTCAGTGTATGTGTTCCCTCCACTCCACTCTGATACCAAAGGTTCTTCAGCTCATGAGAAGAACAAAGGTCCTGGCAATCCTCATTGCTCCGGACTGACCAAGGAGGGCTTGGTACGCGGATCTGCTGGATCTTCTGCAGGAAGATCCGTGGCCTTTACCTCTTCGGGAGGATATGCTTCTGCAGGGGCCGTTCGCTTATCAAGACTTACCGAGGCTACATTTGACAGCATGGCTGTTGAACGCCAGATCTTAGCTCGGAAAGGTATTCTGAGTGAGGTCATTCCTACCCCGATACAGGCCAGGAAGAGGGTAACGTTTAAACATTACCATCGCATTTGGAAGAAATATGTTTCTTGGTGTGAGGCCAAGAAGTTTCCGGTGGTGGAGTTTCAACTTGGATGTTTTCTCCTTTTCCTGCAAGCAGGGGTGGATATGGTACTGAGACTGGGCTCCATCAAGGTCCAGATCTCTGCTTTGTCCATCTTCTTCCAAAAGCAATTGGCTGTTCTTCCTGAGGTTCAGACCTTTATGAAAGGGGTTCTGCACATCCAGCCTCCCTTTGTGGTGCCAACAGCTCCATGGGATCTTGATGTGGTGTTGCAGTTCCTGCAATCTGCTTGGTTTGAGCCTCTACCAGAGGCTGATCTCAAGTTTCTCACATGGAAGGCGGTCACCTTGTTGGCCTTAGCTTCTGCATGACATGTGTCGGAATTGGGGGCTTTATCTTGTAAAAGCCCCTATCTGATCTTCCATGAAGACAGGGCAGAACTTAGGATTCATCCACAGTTCCTACCTAAGGTTGTGTCGGCTTTCCACGTCAACCAACCTATTGTGGTGTCAGTGGCTACTGACTCCTCAATTACTTCAAAGGCCTTGGATGTAGTGAGGACTTTGAAGAATTACGTGAAGAGGACGGCTCATCATAGGAAAAGTGATTCTCTGTCCTCTATGATCCAAAGAAAATTGGATGTCCTGCTTCTAAGCAGTCGATTTCCCACTGGATCAGGTTCACTATCCTGCATGCTTATTCCACGGCAGGATTGCCGTGTCTGAGATCTGTAAAGGCAGAGTGGGCTCTTCCTGGGCGGCTGCCCAGGGTGTCTCGGCGGTATAGCTCTGCCGAGCAGCTACTTGGTATGGATCGAACACGTTTGCCAAGTTTTACAAGTTCGATACTTTGGCCTCTGATGACCTCAAGTTTGGTCAAGCAGTGTTGCAGGAGCCTCCGGCTCTCCCTCCCGTACTGGGAGCTTTGGTACATCCCCATGGTACTAATGTGGACCCCAGCATCCTCTAGGACATAAGAGAAAATAAGATTTTGGTTACCTACCGGTAAATCCTTTTCTCGTAGTCCTTAGAGGATGCTGGGTGCCTGCCCAGTGCTTCGTTTTCCTGCATTGGTTTTATGATTCAGTGTTACCTGGTTCATAGGTAAGTACTGCGTTGTTTACTGTTTCAGCTGTTGCTGAGTTGTTCCAGCATGTTTGCTGGATTCGCTTGCTTGTGTGAGCTGGTATGTATCTCGCCACTATCTGTGTAATTCCTTCTCTCGAAGTATGTCGTCTCCTCGGGCACAGTTTCTAGAATGAGTCTGGTAGGAGGGGCATAGAGGGAGGAGCCAGCCCACACTATTAAACTCTTAAAGTGCCAATGGCTCCTGGTGGACACATCTATACCCCATGGTACTGATGTGGACCCCAGCATCCTCTACGGACTACGAGAATAGGATTTACCGGTAGGTAACCAAAATCCTATTTTTTTATTATAAAGCAAATTTATGTGGGTTGAGTGGGTAATATGGCTGTAAGCAATCAGGATCTAGCAGTTAATTGAGGATCTGCTACCAAATTCCTTCTTGATACCAATTTAACAAAACAGAATTTCCTTGGCTGTACTGGGATATTTAAAAAGTCATCATCCAAAAGTCAGCAAGTTTTGTATTCCAAATAAGGGTGCCACAATATGTATAATTAATACAAAAAATAGTTGTGTATATTGATTAAAAACATATATATTATTTATAGAGATGTGCGGGTTCTATTTTACTCGGATTTACTCGGGGCTCGAAACGGCATCTTATTGGATCATGGATGTCACACGTTTTGGATAGCCAATAAGCAAAACCCGAAATACCCGAGTAAATCCGAGTAAAACCGAACCCGCTCATCTCTAATTATTTACATGGTAGTACATACCTTGCATAAAGCTGGCTGAGGCAACCTGAGGCACTCCACCCATTATTGCCTAACAACTACCAGCAGGAGAGCCACAAGCTCCTTTCCCAGGTCAAATCTGCCTTTCAGGAACTGATCCTACATTGAGGTTAAAAATAACTTTCAACAGATTATCAAAAAAATATAAAGATTATATAATGTATATATATTAGATTAAATATAAAGATTATATAATGTATATATATTTTTCATTGTTTGTACTGTGGTCAAAATAGCCTGGAAATGTCTGGAAATTAATGTTATAGTGGTTAATAATACTGTAGGATCAAATAGAAGGCCCAAATCATGTGATTTTAGCTTTTATTGTAATTTTTGTAAGAGAAAAATACAAAACCAAAAACAGCAAAAATGGTCTGGTGCACATCTTTATCAATAACTAGATCAGGGGCCCAAGGGGAAGAAAGGATTGATTAGTAATTTAATTTAATTTGTTTGACTCTAAAAATGTAAATTAATCATTGGGGGCGTTGGTGACGGTCTTTATTGCATAAACAAAAAAATGTATTGGTTATTGCAGTAATCTGACTATTACTAATTTGCAACACATTTTTAATGACCAAAATAAAAATAATACAGTTTTAATAGACAAGGATTCCTGACAAGGCTTACAAAGCCATGAAAATTTATAGCTGCACAACAGAGCTGCAAATATTCCACAATTCACCAACAAACAGCCCATAATTAAAAGTAAAGATGGAATTGTTCTTTGGCCCTCCCACCCTTCTGTTGTACTGTATATATCACAAATCCTGAGAAGAGTCCAAGGGCAGTATTCAATTGTTTAAAAAGTCAGTTGGGTGTCTGTTTTTTCCTATCTAATAGACAGGAAAAAACAGACACCCAATCAACTTTTCAAACAACTGAATATCCCCTCAAGTGTTGTAAGCTATTTTGCAATAATTTCCCTGAGTTTTTCTAAGAGGTTGTCAGTGGTACACCTCTTAGTGAAACCGGTGATACACAGAGCAGCCTGCCTCTGAATGAGCTGGCACTTGTTAGAATCTGCTGCTGTTGGGCTGCTGAAGGCAATACACCTACCAAGTGCGCTGTCACAGTCATGTATAATTAGTTTGCCCTGTTCCATTTTGTCACGTTTGAATAGAGAAAGGAGGATCACAAATTATATGTGATCTAAGGTGTGGTAATTACCTGCAGGAATAATCACCAATAATGTTTTCAAGTGACTGTATATATATATTTTTGTATTCTTTTCAACCGAGATGTGACAACATGGCTGACATGCAATGTCCTGCATTTAACCCCCATAGGTCCAGGCCAAGAGAGATCTGCAGACCGTAAAGTTTGAGATGACATTCCTACATCAAAAGCAGAGATTTGCAAGCTCTGGACATTGAGGGCTGATAAGGCCATTTGTTGTTGTGTCAACAAAGGGGCTGTAAACAGAGCAGGAATCCTGTTTCCTGGCAAATGTCATAAACCTTGCTTTCTTTGAAAGAGATTCCTGCAGTACACCCATTACCTCCCCCCTTGGCTGTTGCCAAGCACCAAGTATGTAAAACCTGGTGTAGGTGTTTTGTCCAGCAGGAAAGTGGTTAAAAATCCCAAGGGAGGGGGCCTGATGAAGTGGAGACTATATCTGTCCCACTCATGAAAATAGGAGTTGTGATCTCTTGGGGACAGCTAATATGCTGGAGGTGACCTGAGTTATTCTGTGAAGCCCCCACAACAGAAATACTTAAAACTTGTTTGCGTAAGTGTATAGGGTTTCTGTAAGTTTTTATTTCCTTTTCATTTATTGAGATTGCTGTATTCTGTGTGTGTTTTTAAAATATTCTTAATAATCTTTGTAACCTTTTTGTAACCAAAGCTCTGAAGTATTCTTGAAATTAAAATCCTAATTTTAGTTCTCATTCTGTTGTTCTTATGAACTCCAACGCCTGTGTGGCTCACGCCTATCTATTTTTCTAAGTATTGCAGTGTGTGTGTGACAGTAAAGATAAAGACGCCTGTAACGTCCGTAATAAGTTGAAAAGTCTTTGCTGGTGGCAGCTGAAAGTATTTAAATAATCCCGTGTGTCAAAAGTGACCCCGTACGTTGCATGTGGCAGTTCTCAAATTGGCATATTTGTGGAATTGGCCGGCAGCGTCGTCACACACTTGTCCACATATCTGTGGTTAAGTGGACAGTGAGCACAATGGCATTTCTCAGGACACTAACAACACTTTTTTTTATGTCCTTGTACAGAATGGGAATTGCTTTTCTAGTGAAATGGAATCTAGATAAGATTTGGTTGCGGGAACACAGAACCTCAATTAACTGTCTAAAACCTACTGCATTAATGGCAGATACTGGACAAATATGTAATACCAGCATAGCTGTTATGGCGTCAGTAATCCACTGTGTAACTGGGTGACTGCTGTCATACTTGCTTCCCCTTGAAATGGATTGTTTAACAGTCAATTGTTTTGTTAAACTACTGCAAGTAGTCTTCCAGGACCCCTTCTGGGACGAACTCACAGCAGCAGCAGCAACAACAGGCTAGCACTCAAGGACCCTTTTGAGGAATCCCTGATAGGAGAGGAGTCAGTCATCCTTATGAACTTGGATGCAGGACTACTTCTGGTCATGATTCAGGATGTTGATGATGAAGGTGTTGGTGGGGGAGATTGCAGGCACTTGTATCTAACAGAGAGAAGGGAGGTCAGTGACGCTGGACTAATACTGTACGCTTTTAGACAAAGTTTCTGATTTTTACAAAAATTTTGGATGAATGCGCTGCAAGTGACGAAACAGGGAGGAGGTTCCTAGATGGTTAAGGCCCCTACCTTTACTTACTCTTGCTTTACAAATTATACAGATGGCTTGACGCTTGTTGTCCGTATTTGGGTAGAAATTATTTCACACATAAGAGGTGTAATTTTTTGTCTTTTGCTCCAGCATGACAATGGGCTTTTTCATATCGTGGGCAACAGCTGTTTCCACTGGTGCCTGATTTACATAAACAACATCCTCGGCATGAACATCCTCAACATCGTAAGTGTTACAGTGTCAAAATACATGTATGATACATGGCGGTCTCACTGGCAGTGTCACAGAAACATAATAGTATAGCACACAGTGCACCCCTAGATTGGCAGAATACCCCTGGATGAACACAGCAGTCTCTTGTCTGACACAGCACCCCTTTATGTACAACAAAGCACGCCTGGGGACAGAGAACCTACAGTGTAACAATACATGTATAATACACTGTGTTCTGACTGGCAGTGTCACAGAAAAATAATAGTATACTACACAGGGGTATAGCAAAAAACATATATATATATATATATATATATAAACAATAAAGTGACCAGTGCCTATAAAGTGCTTAGGGTGAAGTTCGTGCTACAATAGTGAATAGATGGACATAAAAAAACAAGCTTACTGTATCTTTTAAAACTCCATCTTCGGACATTCTTTGGGCCCAATATCATTTGATATATCAGATAGCAGGATAAAAAACAAAACAATTCATAGATCATTGTGCATATTTCTTATAAAACCGGTACCTTGCTTATATATTTGTTTTGGTGTTATAATTAGGAGATACTATCCTCAATTTCACATTTACACCAAGAAGCACAGATACTTTTTAGGTTTTAAGGTTAAAAATGTATTTTAATGCACACATAAGGCAAAAAAATAGTTAAGATCAGCAGGCAAATGGTGTCACACATCGCAGGCAGCGGCGGCCGCGCTTGTCCCTGCGGGTGACTTGGACTGCCCGGCGCCTCTCTCCCCCCGGCGGTCTCCGGGTCCCGGCGGCGGGTCGGTGCGTTCCTCCGGCGGCTTCCCGGAGCGAGGGCGCCGCCATCGTGAGTGTGGTCAGGGAGGCAGTGCAGGACTGACGTCACCTGCCTGCTCTGCCAATCAAGCAAGGGCGGGGAATTCAAAGCCAGACGCCGGGCAGAGATCCGGTGCCTGAGTATCATCGATTCTGCCTCAGAAGCTGTGATTTCCAGATCTCCCACGTTCCTGCGGTCTACGTGTCTGCATCTCCGTGCCTCCAAGCACTTCCGTGCCTCCAAGCATCTCCGTGCCTCCAAGCATCTCCGTGCCTCCAAGCACTTCCGTGCCTCCAAGCATCTCCGTGCCTCCAAGCATCTCCGTGCCTCCAAGCACTTCCGTGCCTCCAAGCATCTCCGTGCCTCCAAGCATCTCCGTGCCTCCAAGCATCTTCGTGTCTCCAAGCATCTCAGTGCCTCCAAGCACTTCCGTGCTCCCAAGCATCTCTGTGCCTCCAGCACCTCAGTGCCTCCAGTACCTCAGTGCCTCCAGCACCACAGGGCCTCAGCACTCAGCATCACTGTGCCTCCGGCACCTCAGTGCCTCCAGTACCTCAGTGCCTCCAGCACCACAGTGCCTCAGCACTCAGCATCACTGTGCCTCCGGCACCTCCGTGCCTCAATACCTGTGCCTCCAGCACCTCAGTGCCTCAGCACTCAGCATCACTGTGCCTCCGGCACCTCAGTGCCTCCAGTACCTCAGTGCCTCCAGCACCACAGTGCCTCAGCACTCAGCATCACTGTGCCTCCGGCACCTCCGTGCCTCAATACCTGTGCCTCCAGCACCTTAGTGCCTCAGCACTCAGCATCTCTGTGCCACCGACACCTCCGTGCCTCAATACCGGTGTCTCCAGCACCTCAGTATCTCCAGTACCTCTGTGCCTCAGCATTCAGTATCTTTACAAGTCTTGTCTTTCAGGAAACCTTCAAGTATTCTTCCGTGCTTCCTGCCTGCCGTTTTAATCCTGCTTGAGGAAGACCTACATCCGGCCATCTCTACTGCGACCCAGTAGCGGTTCCTCTTCCTGGTCATCGGAAGAAGCCCCGAGTCCACAACATTCCCAAATCAGGTCAGTGATAGTATACTCAGGCCACATGGACCCGGGGAATCGGAACACGGACTCAAGTGCCATCCAGAACCTGGCTTCCCGAGTACAAAGTCAGGAAGCGGCACAAGGTCAGGTAATGCAGTACCTTGAGCAGTTGTCTGGGCGTCTGGATCAGATTCAGGCGTCTCTAGCCTCTGTAATTCCGGCACCTGTTCCAGTAGTTGCACCAGTTGCCGTTGCCAGCAATGTCCAACCATCGGCCGGTACTACCCCGTGCCTTCAGCTGCCTACTCCGTCCCGCTATGATGGGAATCCTAAAAATTGTCGGGGTTTCTGAAACCAATGAGAGGTACATTTCGAGCTACTTGCACACAACTTTCCTACAGATCGGTCCAAGGTAGCATATATTATTTCTCTGCTGGAAGGGTCTGCCTTGGATTGGGTGTCTCCATTATGGGAACGATCTGATCCCATGGTTTCCAACTATACCAACTTCATCACGTCCTTTCGAAGAATCTTCGACGAACCCGGCAGGATGACCACTGCTTCTTCCGACTTGCTCCGTGTTCATCAGGGCTCCCGTTCCGTGGGTCAGTACGTGGTTCATTTCCAGACCATTGCCTCTGAATTACGCTGGAATAATGATGCCCTGAGAGCTGCCTTCTGGAACGGTCTCTCCAACCGGCTGAAAGATGAGCTGGTTACAAGGGATCTGCCGGATCCATTGGAAGAGTTGATTTCCCTTTGCGTCAAGGTGGATCTTTGGATGCAGGAGCGTGGAAGAGAACGTAGCCGTTCAGATCGTTCCAGGTTCCGGAATCCTACTCCTAGACCGGTGGCTTTGCCTAGCTCGGACGAGCCCATGCAAATTAACCGATCCCGACTGTCTCCGGAAGAACGACAGCGTCGTCGTGAGGGTAAACTGTGCCTATACTGTGGAGCCGCAGATCATTTTCTTAAGTTTTGTAAATCCCGTCCGGGAAACGGGCAGGCCTAGCTTGTTCCGGAGGAGTCAAGCTGGGGGTTATGACTAAAGCTTCTCCAACTTCGGACTGTTTGCTTCCCGTAACTCTGGTCACCGATTCAGCCTCCAAGTCTTGTGAAGCCCTATTGGATTCCGGGGCTGCGGGAAACTTCGTTTCTTCCTCCTGTGCCCAAAGCATGGGTTTAAAGTTACGGCCTATCGAGCGGCCAATTTCGTTGACGGCTATCAACAGGACTAGAATTTCCAAGGGTCTCATAATGTGGCGCACGGGGCCAGTTAAGCTGCAGGTCGGGGCTCTACATCAGGAAGGTCTGGAACTCTTGGTGATCCCAGAAATGCACCATGATCTGGTCCTTGGAATGCCTTGGCTAAAAATTCATAATCCCCACATTGACTGGAAGTCTTCACAAATTCTGTCCTGGAGTTCCTTTTGTCACGCTAATTGTCTCACTCCTGTTTGTCCGCTCCGTGTCTCCTCCAAGACGGATGAAGAGCATATTCCGGAGGCGTATCAAGGGTACAAGGATGTATTTTCGGAACAAGCAGCTGATCTGTTACCACCTCATTGGCCTTGGGACTGCCCTATTGACCTTGTCCTAGGGAAGACGCCACCTCGTGGTCGCACATATCCCCTGTCACTTCCCGAGACTCAAGCTATGTCGGAATATATTAACTCCAATCTGCTTAAGGGATTTATTCGCCCCTCTTCCTCCCCTGCTGGAGCGGGCTTCTTTTTCGTGAAGAAGAAGGACGGGGGGTTGAGACCATGCATTGACTACCGCGGCTTAAACGATATTACTATCAAGAATAAATACCCCTTGCCACTAATCACAGAGTTATTTGATAGGGTTCGTGGTGCCCGCGTTTTCTCCAAACTCGACTTGAGGGGAGCTTGTAATCTTATCCGCATCCGAGAAGGGGATGAATGGAAGACTGCCTTCAATACCCGAGATGGGCATTACGAATACTTGGTGATGCCGTTCGGTCTCAGTAATGCTCCTGCTGTTTTCCAGGGATTCGTAAACGAAAACTTTCATGACGTGTTATATCAGAGTGTTGTGGTATATTTGGACGACATACTGATCTTTTCCAAGAATCTTGTTGAACACAGGACTCAAGTCAAAGAAGTGCTCCACCGTTTACGAGAGAATCATCTCTATGCTAAGCTTTCCAAATGTACCTTTGAAGTAACATCAATTCCGTTCCTCGGTTATATCATCTCGGGGACGGAGCTTCGCATGGATCCGGAAAAGCTTTCTGCCATTCGTGACTGGACTCAGCCTCTTTCTTTGAAGGCAATACAAAGGTTCCTGGGCTCTGCGAATTACTACAGGAAATTCATTAGAGGTTTCTCCACCATTGTTGCGCCCATTACTGCCCTGACAAGAAAGGGTTCTAATCCAAGTTTGTGGCCTCCCGAAGCCATTGAGGCATTTTCCCACTTAAACAGAAATGGGTTCTCTGCGCACTGAGGTGTTAATCTGAGGCGGGCTGTGCTGCTGGTAATGAGGGGTGTCCCACCCCCCCTTAAATGGTAAGTATACAGATGTGGATAAAACCACAGGGAACCAGCGCTCAAACCCTATTTGTAGTGGTGAGTGATACGGTTATAAAGTGAAGCTAAAATCAATAATGAAAAAGCAGGTAATATACTTAAGGTTGTTTATTCTAAGATGCTGAGATACTTTCTTTCCCAACAGGTATAAATTCGGTTTAAAAGTCAATCAGTGATTGGGGCACGCTCCTGGTTTGAGCTTAAATTCTGAAGTGCAAGGTTCAATTGAAAGAACAAATGCTGTAATCTTTGTAAAGTCGAAAAAAAGAAAAAGAAAAATGCCACAAAAAAATATTAATGATAATATGTACTAAAGTCCAAACGGTTTACAAGTCTATACAGACAACGGCGTCCCGCTAATCTGTGCTCTGAAGTGAAGGATTCTCTTGTGAAGTGATGAACAGTTGACAGCGGTAGTGTATGCTTTGGTTAGAGTGGAGAATAAGGACCCTGGACTGGCGCTATTCCTCCTGCAGCACGTCCCACAGTAGAGCGCCCGAATCAGGCCCGCTCTGTGGGGCCGCTGACCTGGGGTGTGCGCCTGTCACAGAGGCGAAGTGGACCCGGCCGGGGCTCTCCGAGCGGCTGGCCGCGCCTCTCCTCCTCCTACAGGGACTTACCTTCTCCCTTCCCCTCCGCCTTCCACTCTCCTCTGTCTCGGGCTTCTTCCGTCGCCTGGCAACCGGTTGCTTCCGGAACTCCGGATCACGTGACCGGATGGTTTGCGGAAAGGATTAGCAGTACTGTCCTTCTTTGTAGTGAATATTCGTCCTCAGTCCAATGTAGTATAGATGGGTAGCTCCAACGCGTTTCGACCTGTTAGGGTCTTCCTCTGGGAGTCATTTGTGTGTTTAGGTTGCAGGAATTTAAGGTGTCCTGATAGGGTGGGATCAATTCCCATTGGTCCTCTGATCTGGCTTTGTGATTGGCTCACAGCTTGTCAATCGAAGTTTATGGGAGGATGTGACATCATCACAGTGCTTTAGAGTGTGCCCAGTATTATCTGGCTTTGTGATTGGCTCACAGCTTGTCAATCGAAGTTTATGGGAGGATGTGACATCATCACAGTGCTTTAGAGTGTGCCCAGTATTATCTGGCTTTGTGATTGGCTCACAGCTTGTCAATCAAAGTTTATGGGAGGATGTGACATCATCACAGTGCTTTAGAGTGTGCCCAGTATCGTCTGGCTTTGTGATTGGCTCACAGCTTGTCAATCAAAGTTTATGGGAGGATGTGACATCATCACAGTGCTTTAGAGTGTGCCCAGTATTGAAAAAAGGAAAATAATGGAAAAATATATCCGTAGTGAAAAGGATACATATAAAGTTACAATATAGCAGTTATATGAATCAATCTTGCAGAATGGTGTTAATACTCAAAATAATGAACCTTGGGATATTTTGAGGCTATGTTCAAAAGCATGAGAATAATGATTAACCCTCTACAGCATTAACCAATGCCTGTCACTACTTTGATGTGAGAATGTCATAGAATAGTGAATGTAGCTGCTGTTGAATTGACTTGAAATGGGATATGTCTTCATTTGCATATGACAGACCTAATTTCGTTGTCAATGTTGAGCCCTTTGGGGGCCAGTGTCCCTAAATTAATCATCATGCACAGTTCTTCCTTATTGATTCTGGAGATGTAATCACCTCCTCTCCAGTTCTTTTTGACCTCTTTTACACCAGTGAACTTAAGTAGAGCAGGGTTTGAGTTGTGAAACTCTTTGAAATGTTGGGATAATGGGTGGTCTTCTGTGCCTTTCCTAATGTTGCGTACGTGTTCCCCAATTCTGACTTTCAGTGGTCGTATTGTTCTTCCTACGTATTGTTTAACACATGGGCATTGGAGGATGTATATAATGCCCTTGCTGTGGCATGTCAACCTATTCCTTATCTTATACTCATGTGTATTCGCCTCAGATATTATGCTGTATGTTGGTGTAGTACTCCTGGAATTGGTTACCTTACAACCTACACATGTCCCGCAATGGAAAAACCCTCCTTTGCTATGTGAGCCATCAATGGTAGTCTGTGTGGTGTTTGTCGGAGGTATGCAGCTATGTATAAGTTTTTGTTTAATGTCTGGAGCTTTTTTGTATACTACCTTAGGATTCTGTGGTAGTATCTCTGCCAAGGTGTCATCTTGTAGTAAAATTGGCCAGTGTTTTTTGAGGATCTTCTTGACTTTATGTGCCTGGTCAGAATATTGTGTGATGAATATAGGTCCTTCAGTCATATTTTTTTGTGCAGATTTGTCCTTGTAGTCCAAAAGTGTTGAGCGATCATTTGCTCGAACTGTGTCAAAGGCCCTTTTTACCAAGTCAGGGTGATAATTTTTCTCTTTGAATCTTTCACTCAGGGTGTGTCCCTGTGTGTCGTAATCATTTAGCCTAGAGCAGTTGCGTCTAAGTCTTTTAAACTGGCCCATCGGGATACCGTTGAGCCAGGTAGGATGATGTCCACTTGAGGCTAGTATAAAGCTATTTACATCAACTGCTTTATTGAATGTGTTGGTGTGCAACGTCCCTTCCTTTACAAAGATATTGAGATCTAGAAATTCCACCTTTTCTTGACTGTAATGTGAGGTGAATTGCAGATTGCGGTCATTGTTGTTGAGATGTGATAGAAAGCTCTCAAGTGATTGTTCGTCCCCTTTCCAGATGAAAAAGACATCATCTATATACCTGGTCCAGAGGACGAGATTTGCGCCAAGGTCTGGGTCTGACCATATGATGTCGTCTTCCCATTTACTCATAAAGAGGTTTGCGTAACTTGGCGCAAATCTCGTCCCCATGGCGGTCCCTGTGGTTTGCAGAAAGAAATCGTTATCGAACCAGACATAGTTGTGAGTCAGTATGTAGTCTATTCCTCCTAGAATGAATTCCCGCTGTTCTATCTTCATGTCTGGGTCGTTGTCTAGGAAATGTTGTATGCTACGTCGTCCCTGTGTGTGATCTATAACTGAGTACAAGGATGTTACATCGCTTGTAGCTAGCCAATAATTGTCTTCCCATGAAATAGATTGCAGTTTCTGTAGGATATCCGTGGTATCTTTGAGGTACGATTTTTGCTGTTTAACATACGGCTGCAGGAAAGTGTCAATGTACTGTGATAGATTGGAACTGATGGAACCTATGCCGGAAATAATAGGTCTACCTGGTGGTTTGGTAGGATGTTTATGAATTTTTGGTAAGTAATAAAATACCGGTATTATGGGATGTTGTGTATCCAGGTAAGTGTGTTCCTGTGTGGATAGAATGCCTATGTCTAGTCCCTCTTTGAGTAGAGTTTGTAATTGTTGTTTGAACAAGGTTGTGGGGTCTCCTTTAAGTTTCTTATAGGTGTTAGTGTCATTAAGGATCCTATTGGCCTCCTCCATGTAGTCCGCTTTATTGAGAAGTACTATCCCCCCTCCCTTATCAGCTGGCTTTATGATTATATCAGTATTTTTACTTAGATCAGAGATGGCTCTCCTTTCCTTATTGGTCATGTTCAATTGTCTGGGCCTGGGATTCTGTCTATCTAGTTTCATGATGTCCTTTTCCACCATGCTGGTAAATGTGGCTATGTGGTTGCCCGTCATGTAGCTGGGATAGAACTGTGATTTGGGTTTTAAACTGGTATGTACAAATGGGTCATTGCTGGTGGGTTTATGTTGCGGTATCGGTGTCTTATGAAAAAATTTCTTGAGTGTCAGTTTGCGGGTGAATTTTTGGATGTCCATGTAGGTTTCAAATTTATTGAGTGATCTAGTTGGTGCAAATTTGATTCCCTTATCCAGGGCACTAACTTGGTGAGTGTCTAAGATGACGTTACTAAGGTTGAAAATCCCTTGTCCTTTCTTGTCAGTGTTAGTCACGGCCCGTGTCTGCCTTTTTTGTCCTCCCCTGCATCCTCGTCTGGTTCTGACAGTTTCCTTTTCGATGATTTGTTGTGTGTTATGACAGACCCTTCCTGGTAGATGCGGTCTGTCATTGTTCCTAAAAAATCCTGATCTGCACATTGGAGTAATGTGCCAACCTCTGCTGACTCAATGTTAATTGTAGCGGTGAGTGTGTTCTTTTCGGTTTGGTCTATGTGTAGAGGTAAGGAGTTAAGTGCTGCTAACTCAGTGTCCAGCCACCCTTGTTCTAGAGAGTGTCTCGCTAGTTCGTGTGGTATTTCCTCTTCAATGTCGTATACAGAGAAGGAAGTGTCACAGTCTGTACTGGTAGTGGAATCCAGTGATGTGTCGATTGTCTTATGTTGTAGATTCTTGCAAGTTTCTTTGGGGGTTTTTGAGTATAACTTTGTCATGTACTGTTGATATGTTAATCTTAATCTTTTGTAAACGGGTGTCCTGGGATTTCCTGGTTTCTGAATGTTGTCCGCTGTCACCTTGTTTGTAATGTTAGTATGCCATTGTTTTTGTGTACCTTTGGTTCTGTTCTTTGGTCGTGTTTTGTGATGTATACCAAATTTGTCCCTGAGTATCTTATTTTTCTTGACTAATATTATTTTCTCCTCTCCTTGTCTTACCCTACTGAGAGTGAGTTCTGTTAGTGTGTGAAATTCCTGATCCTGTTCGAATGGTTCAAGCTGCACATTCAATTGTTTGATACTTGTCTCTAGTCTGGTTAGTTCTCCAGTGTGAGTGTCTATCAGGAGCTGTATTAGTTGGTGTGAGCAATCATTCAAAATCGTGTTCCATCTGTTGATGAAAGTTGGATCTGGGTTGTGTAATGCTGGTGCCTTCTTTAATTTCAGACCCTTTGGTATAACCTTGTTAGCTTGATACCAGTTCAGTGTTTGAACATCCCACCATAACTTGTTCTCTTTTGTAATCAGTTTCTCCAGCTGTGTAAAGTGTTTGAAGAAAGCACTGGTGTTATGTGTAATGGTGGGAGTGTCTTTAAATTGTGCGAAAAGTGTATGGGCTCTAAGTTCCCTATCCTGTTGGTTGTCTAGAATACCCATAAGGGTATGTGGTTAACCTCTTGCAGCAGATTCGGAACAAGAATTGCAGATATACAGAAATGGGTTCTCTGCGCACTGAGGTGTTAATCTGAGGCGGGCTGTGCTGCTGGTAATGAGGGGTGTCCCACCCCCCCTTAAATGGTAAGTATACAGATGTGGATAAAACCACAGGGAACCAGCGCTCAAACCCTATTTGTAGTGGTGAGTGATACGGTTATAAAGTGAAGCTAAAATCAATAATGAAAAAGCAGGTAATATACTTAAGGTTGTTTATTCTAAGATGCTGAGATACTTTCTTTCCCAACAGGTATAAATTCGGTTTAAAAGTCAATCAGTGATTGGGGCACGCTCCTGGTTTGAGCTTAAATTCTGAAGTGCAAGGTTCAATTGAAAGAACAAATGCTGTAATCTTTGTAAAGTCGAAAAAAAGAAAAAGAAAAATGCCACAAAAAAATATTAATGATAATATGTACTAAAGTCCAAACGGTTTACAAGTCTATACAGACAACGGCGTCCCGCTAATCTGTGCTCTGAAGTGAAGGATTCTCTTGTGAAGTGATGAACAGTTGACAGCGGTAGTGTATGCTTTGGTTAGAGTGGAGAATAAGGACCCTGGACTGGCGCTATTCCTCCTGCAGCACGTCCCACAGTAGAGCGCCCGAATCAGGCCCGCTCTGTGGGGCCGCTGACCTGGGGTGTGCGCCTGTCACAGAGGCGAAGTGGACCCGGCCGGGGCTCTCCGAGCGGCTGGCCGCGCCTCTCCTCCTCCTACAGGGACTTACCTTCTCCCTTCCCCTCCGCCTTCCACTCTCCTCTGTCTCGGGCTTCTTCCGTCGCCTGGCAACCGGTTGCTTCCGGAACTCCGGATCACGTGACCGGATGGTTTGCGGAAAGGATTAGCAGTACTGTCCTTCTTTGTAGTGAATATTCGTCCTCAGTCCAATGTAGTATAGATGGGTAGCTCCAACGCGTTTCGACCTGTTAGGGTCTTCCTCTGGGAGTCATTTGTGTGTTTAGGTTGCAGGAATTTAAGGTGTCCTGATAGGGTGGGATCAATTCCCATTGGTCCTCTGATCTGGCTTTGTGATTGGCTCACAGCTTGTCAATCGAAGTTTATGGGAGGATGTGACATCATCACAGTGCTTTAGAGTGTGCCCAGTATTATCTGGCTTTGTGATTGGCTCACAGCTTGTCAATCGAAGTTTATGGGAGGATGTGACATCATCACAGTGCTTTAGAGTGTGCCCAGTATTATCTGGCTTTGTGATTGGCTCACAGCTTGTCAATCAAAGTTTATGGGAGGATGTGACATCATCACAGTGCTTTAGAGTGTGCCCAGTATCGTCTGGCTTTGTGATTGGCTCACAGCTTGTCAATCAAAGTTTATGGGAGGATGTGACATCATCACAGTGCTTTAGAGTGTGCCCAGTATTGAAAAAAGGAAAATAATGGAAAAATATATCCGTAGTGAAAAGGATACATATAAAGTTACAATATAGCAGTTATATGAATCAATCTTGCAGAATGGTGTTAATACTCAAAATAATGAACCTTGGGATATTTTGAGGCTATGTTCAAAAGCATGAGAATAATGATTAACCCTCTACAGCATTAACCAATGCCTGTCACTACTTTGATGTGAGAATGTCATAGAATAGTGAATGTAGCTGCTGTTGAATTGACTTGAAATGGGATATGTCTTCATTTGCATATGACAGACCTAATTTCGTTGTCAATGTTGAGCCCTTTGGGGGCCAGTGTCCCTAAATTAATCATCATGCACAGTTCTTCCTTATTGATTCTGGAGATGTAATCACCTCCTCTCCAGTTCTTTTTGACCTCTTTTACACCAGTGAACTTAAGTAGAGCAGGGTTTGAGTTGTGAAACTCTTTGAAATGTTGGGATAATGGGTGGTCTTCTGTGCCTTTCCTAATGTTGCGTACGTGTTCCCCAATTCTGACTTTCAGTGGTCGTATTGTTCTTCCTACGTATTGTTTAACACATGGGCATTGGAGGATGTATATAATGCCCTTGCTGTGGCATGTCAACCTATTCCTTATCTTATACTCATGTGTATTCGCCTCAGATATTATGCTGTATGTTGGTGTAGTACTCCTGGAATTGGTTACCTTACAACCTACACATGTCCCGCAATGGAAAAACCCTCCTTTGCTATGTGAGCCATCAATGGTAGTCTGTGTGGTGTTTGTCGGAGGTATGCAGCTATGTATAAGTTTTTGTTTAATGTCTGGAGCTTTTTTGTATACTACCTTAGGATTCTGTGGTAGTATCTCTGCCAAGGTGTCATCTTGTAGTAAAATTGGCCAGTGTTTTTTGAGGATCTTCTTGACTTTATGTGCCTGGTCAGAATATTGTGTGATGAATATAGGTCCTTCAGTCATATTTTTTTGTGCAGATTTGTCCTTGTAGTCCAAAAGTGTTGAGCGATCATTTGCTCGAACTGTGTCAAAGGCCCTTTTTACCAAGTCAGGGTGATAATTTTTCTCTTTGAATCTTTCACTCAGGGTGTGTCCCTGTGTGTCGTAATCATTTAGCCTAGAGCAGTTGCGTCTAAGTCTTTTAAACTGGCCCATCGGGATACCGTTGAGCCAGGTAGGATGATGTCCACTTGAGGCTAGTATAAAGCTATTTACATCAACTGCTTTATTGAATGTGTTGGTGTGCAACGTCCCTTCCTTTACAAAGATATTGAGATCTAGAAATTCCACCTTTTCTTGACTGTAATGTGAGGTGAATTGCAGATTGCGGTCATTGTTGTTGAGATGTGATAGAAAGCTCTCAAGTGATTGTTCGTCCCCTTTCCAGATGAAAAAGACATCATCTATATACCTGGTCCAGAGGACGAGATTTGCGCCAAGGTCTGGGTCTGACCATATGATGTCGTCTTCCCATTTACTCATAAAGAGGTTTGCGTAACTTGGCGCAAATCTCGTCCCCATGGCGGTCCCTGTGGTTTGCAGAAAGAAATCGTTATCGAACCAGACATAGTTGTGAGTCAGTATGTAGTCTATTCCTCCTAGAATGAATTCCCGCTGTTCTATCTTCATGTCTGGGTCGTTGTCTAGGAAATGTTGTATGCTACGTCGTCCCTGTGTGTGATCTATAACTGAGTACAAGGATGTTACATCGCTTGTAGCTAGCCAATAATTGTCTTCCCATGAAATAGATTGCAGTTTCTGTAGGATGTCCGTGGTATCTTTGAGGTACGATTTTTGCTGTTTAACATACGGCTGCAGGAAAGTGTCAATGTACTGTGATAGATTGGAACTGATGGAACCTATGCCGGAAATAATAGGTCTACCTGGTGGTTTGGTAGGATGTTTATGAATTTTTGGTAAGTAATAAAATACCGGTATTATGGGATGTTGTGTATCCAGGTAAGTGTGTTCCTGTGTGGATAGAATGCCTATGTCTAGTCCCTCTTTGAGTAGAGTTTGTAATTGTTGTTTGAACAAGGTTGTGGGGTCTCCTTTAAGTTTCTTATAGGTGTTAGTGTCATTAAGGATCCTATTGGCCTCCTCCATGTAGTCCGCTTTATTGAGAAGTACTATCCCCCCTCCCTTATCAGCTGGCTTTATGATTATATCAGTATTTTTACTTAGATCAGAGATGGCTCTCCTTTCCTTATTGGTCATGTTCAATTGTCTGGGCCTGGGATTCTGTCTATCTAGTTTCATGATGTCCTTTTCCACCATGCTGGTAAATGTGGCTATGTGGTTGCCCGTCATGTAGCTGGGATAGAACTGTGATTTGGGTTTTAAACTGGTATGTACAAATGGGTCATTGCTGGTGGGTTTATGTTGCGGTATCGGTGTCTTATGAAAAAATTTCTTGAGTGTCAGTTTGCGGGTGAATTTTTGGATGTCCATGTAGGTTTCAAATTTATTGAGTGATCTAGTTGGTGCAAATTTGATTCCCTTATCCAGGGCACTAACTTGGTGAGTGTCTAAGATGACGTTACTAAGGTTGAAAATCCCTTGTCCTTTCTTGTCAGTGTTAGTCACGGCCCGTGTCTGCCTTTTTTGTCCTCCCCTGCATCCTCGTCTGGTTCTGACAGTTTCCTTTTCGATGATTTGTTGTGTGTTATGACAGACCCTTCCTGGTAGATGCGGTCTGTCATTGTTCCTAAAAAATCCTGATCTGCACATTGGAGTAATGTGCCAACCTCTGCTGACTCAATGTTAATTGTAGCGGTGAGTGTGTTCTTTTCGGTTTGGTCTATGTGTAGAGGTAAGGAGTTAAGTGCTGCTAACTCAGTGTCCAGCCACCCTTGTTCTAGAGAGTGTCTCGCTAGTTCGTGTGGTATTTCCTCTTCAATGTCGTATACAGAGAAGGAAGTGTCACAGTCTGTACTGGTAGTGGAATCCAGTGATGTGTCGATTGTCTTATGTTGTAGATTCTTGCAAGTTTCTTTGGGGGTTTTTGAGTATAACTTTGTCATGTACTGTTGATATGTTAATCTTAATCTTTTGTAAACGGGTGTCCTGGGATTTCCTGGTTTCTGAATGTTGTCCGCTGTCACCTTGTTTGTAATGTTAGTATGCCATTGTTTTTGTGTACCTTTGGTTCTGTTCTTTGGTCGTGTTTTGTGATGTATACCAAATTTGTCCCTGAGTATCTTATTTTTCTTGACTAATATTATTTTCTCCTCTCCTTGTCTTACCCTACTGAGAGTGAGTTCTGTTAGTGTGTGTGTTTCTGTTTGTACATACCAGTTTAAAACCCAAATCACAGTTCTATCCCAGCTACATGACGGGCAACCACATAGCCACATTTACCAGCATGGTGGAAAAGGACATCATGAAACTAGATAGACAGAATCCCAGGCCCAGACAATTGAACATGACCAATAAGGAAAGGAGAGCCATCTCTGATCTAAGTAAAAATACTGATATAATCATAAAGCCAGCTGATAAGGGAGGGGGGATAGTACTTCTCAATAAAGCGGACTACATGGAGGAGGCCAATAGGATCCTTAATGACACTAACACCTATAAGAAACTTAAAGGAGACCCCACAACCTTGTTCAAACAACAATTACAAACTCTACTCAAAGAGGGACTAGACATAGGCATTCTATCCACACAGGAACACACTTACCTGGATACACAACATCCCATAATACCGGTATTTTATTACTTACCAAAAATTCATAAACATCCTACCAAACCACCAGGTAGACCTATTATTTCCGGCATAGGTTCCATCAGTTCCAATCTATCACAGTACATTGACACTTTCCTGCAGCCGTATGTTAAACAGCAAAAATCGTACCTCAAAGATACCACGGACATCCTACAGAAACTGCAATCTATTTCATGGGAAGACAATTATTGGCTAGCTACAAGCGATGTAACATCCTTGTACTCAGTTATAGATCACACACAGGGACGACGTAGCATACAACATTTCCTAGACAACGACCCAGACATGAAGATAGAACAGCGGGAATTCATTCTAGGAGGAATAGACTACATACTGACTCACAACTATGTCTGGTTCGATAACGATTTCTTTCTGCAAACCACAGGGACCGCCATGGGGACGAGATTTGCGCCAAGTTACGCAAACCTCTTTATGAGTAAATGGGAAGACGACATCATATGGTCAGACCCAGACCTTGGCGCAAATCTCGTCCTCTGGACCAGGTATATAGATGATGTCTTTTTCATCTGGAAAGGGGACGAACAATCACTTGAGAGCTTTCTATCACATCTCAACAACAATGACCGCAATCTGCAATTCACCTCACATTACAGTCAAGAAAAGGTGGAATTTCTAGATCTCAATATCTTTGTAAAGGAAGGGACGTTGCACACCAACACATTCAATAAAGCAGTTGATGTAAATAGCTTTATACTAGCCTCAAGTGGACATCATCCTACCTGGCTCAACGGTATCCCGATGGGCCAGTTTAAAAGACTTAGACGCAACTGCTCTAGGCTAAATGATTACGACACACAGGGACACACCCTGAGTGAAAGATTCAAAGAGAAAAATTATCACCCTGACTTGGTAAAAAGGGCCTTTGACACAGTTCGAGCAAATGATCGCTCAACACTTTTGGACTACAAGGACAAATCTGCACAAAAAAATATGACTGAAGGACCTATATTCATCACACAATATTCTGACCAGGCACATAAAGTCAAGAAGATCCTCAAAAAACACTGGCCAATTTTACTACAAGATGACACCTTGGCAGAGATACTACCACAGAATCCTAAGGTAGTATACAAAAAAGCTCCAGACATTAAACAAAAACTTATACATAGCTGCATACCTCCGACAAACACCACACAGACTACCATTGATGGCTCACATAGCAAAGGAGGGTTTTTCCATTGCGGGACATGTGTAGGTTGTAAGGTAACCAATTCCAGGAGTACTACACCAACATACAGCATAATATCTGAGGCGAATACACATGAGTATAAGATAAGGAATAGGTTGACATGCCACAGCAAGGGCATTATATACATCCTCCAATGCCCATGTGTTAAACAATACGTAGGAAGAACAATACGACCACTGAAAGTCAGAATTGGGGAACACGTACGCAACATTAGGAAAGGCACAGAAGACCACCCATTATCCCAACATTTCAAAGAGTTTCACAACTCAAACCCTGCTCTACTTAAGTTCACTGGTGTAAAAGAGGTCAAAAAGAACTGGAGAGGAGGTGATTACATCTCCAGAATCAATAAGGAAGAACTGTGCATGATGATTAATTTAGGGACACTGGCCCCCAAAGGGCTCAACATTGACAACGAAATTAGGTCTGTCATATGCAAATGAAGACATATCCCATTTCAAGTCAATTCAACAGCAGCTACATTCACTATTCTATGACATTCTCACATCAAAGTAGTGACAGGCATTGGTTAATGCTGTAGAGGGTTAATCATTATTCTCATGCTTTTGAACATAGCCTCAAAATATCCCAAGGTTCATTATTTTGAGTATTAACACCATTCTGCAAGATTGATTCATATAACTGCTATATTGTAACTTTATATGTATCCTTTTCACTACGGATATATTTTTCCATTATTTTCCTTTTTTCAATACTGGGCACACTCTAAAGCACTGTGATGATGTCACATCCTCCCATAAACTTTGATTGACAAGCTGTGAGCCAATCACAAAGCCAGACGATACTGGGCACACTCTAAAGCACTGTGATGATGTCACATCCTCCCATAAACTTTGATTGACAAGCTGTGAGCCAATCACAAAGCCAGATAATACTGGGCACACTCTAAAGCACTGTGATGATGTCACATCCTCCCATAAACTTCGATTGACAAGCTGTGAGCCAATCACAAAGCCAGATAATACTGGGCACACTCTAAAGCACTGTGATGATGTCACATCCTCCCATAAACTTCGATTGACAAGCTGTGAGCCAATCACAAAGCCAGATCAGAGGACCAATGGGAATTGATCCCACCCTATCAGGACACCTTAAATTCCTGCAACCTAAACACACAAATGACTCCCAGAGGAAGACCCTAACAGGTCGAAACGCGTTGGAGCTACCCATCTATACTACATTGGACTGAGGACGAATATTCACTACAAAGAAGGACAGTACTGCTAATCCTTTCCGCAAACCATCCGGTCACGTGATCCGGAGTTCCGGAAGCAACCGGTTGCCAGGCGACGGAAGAAGCCCGAGACAGAGGAGAGTGGAAGGCGGAGGGGAAGGGAGAAGGTAAGTCCCTGTAGGAGGAGGAGAGGCGCGGCCAGCCGCTCGGAGAGCCCCGGCCGGGTCCACTTCGCCTCTGTGACAGGCGCACACCCCAGGTCAGCGGCCCCACAGAGCGGGCCTGATTCGGGCGCTCTACTGTGGGACGTGCTGCAGGAGGAATAGCGCCAGTCCAGGGTCCTTATTCTCCACTCTAACCAAAGCATACACTACCGCTGTCAACTGTTCATCACTTCACAAGAGAATCCTTCACTTCAGAGCACAGATTAGCGGGACGCCGTTGTCTGTATAGACTTGTAAACCGTTTGGACTTTAGTACATATTATCATTAATATTTTTTTGTGGCATTTTTCTTTTTCTTTTTTTCGACTTTACAAAGATTACAGCATTTGTTCTTTCAATTGAACCTTGCACTTCAGAATTTAAGCTCAAACCAGGAGCGTGCCCCAATCACTGATTGACTTTTAAACCGAATTTATACCTGTTGGGAAAGAAAGTATCTCAGCATCTTAGAATAAACAACCTTAAGTATATTACCTGCTTTTTCATTATTGATTTTAGCTTCACTTTATAACCGTATCACTCACCACTACAAATAGGGTTTGAGCGCTGGTTCCCTGTGGTTTTATCCACATCTGTATACTTACCATTTAAGGGGGGGTGGGACACCCCTCATTACCAGCAGCACAGCCCGCCTCAGATTAACACCTCAGTGCGCAGAGAACCCATTTCTGTATATCTGCAATTCTTGTTCCGAATCTGCTGCAAGAGGTTAACCACATACCCTTATGGGTATTCTAGACAACCAACAGGATAGGGAACTTAGAGCCCATACACTTTTCGCACAATTTAAAGACACTCCCACCATTACACATAACACCAGTGCTTTCTTCAAACACTTTACACAGCTGGAGAAACTGATTACAAAAGAGAACAAGTTATGGTGGGATGTTCAAACACTGAACTGGTATCAAGCTAACAAGGTTATACCAAAGGGTCTGAAATTAAAGAAGGCACCAGCATTACACAACCCAGATCCAACTTTCATCAACAGATGGAACACGATTTTGAATGATTGCTCACACCAACTAATACAGCTCCTGATAGACACTCACACTGGAGAACTAACCAGACTAGAGACAAGTATCAAACAATTGAATGTGCAGCTTGAACCATTCGAACAGGATCAGGAATTTCACACACTAACAGAACTCACTCTCAGTAGGGTAAGACAAGGAGAGGAGAAAATAATATTAGTCAAGAAAAATAAGATACTCAGGGACAAATTTGGTATACATCACAAAACACGACCAAAGAACAGAACCAAAGGTACACAAAAACAATGGCATACTAACATTACAAACAAGGTGACAGCGGACAACATTCAGAAACCAGGAAATCCCAGGACACCCGTTTACAAAAGATTAAGATTAACATATCAACAGTACATGACAAAGTTATACTCAAAAACCCCCAAAGAAACTTGCAAGAATCTACAACATAAGACAATCGACACATCACTGGATTCCACTACCAGTACAGACTGTGACACTTCCTTCTCTGTATACGACATTGAAGAGGAAATACCACACGAACTAGCGAGACACTCTCTAGAACAAGGGTGGCTGGACACTGAGTTAGCAGCACTTAACTCCTTACCTCTACACATAGACCAAACCGAAAAGAACACACTCACCGCTACAATTAACATTGAGTCAGCAGAGGTTGGCACATTACTCCAATGTGCAGATCAGGATTTTTTAGGAACAATGACAGACCGCATCTACCAGGAAGGGTCTGTCATAACACACAACAAATCATCGAAAAGGAAACTGTCAGAACCAGACGAGGATGCAGGGGAGGACAAAAAAGGCAGACACGGGCCGTGACTAACACTGACAAGAAAGGACAAGGGATTTTCAACCTTAGTAACGTCATCTTAGACACTCACCAAGTTAGTGCCCTGGATAAGGGAATCAAATTTGCACCAACTAGATCACTCAATAAATTTGAAACCTACATGGACATCCAAAAATTCACCCGCAAACTGACACTCAAGAAATTTTTTCATAAGACACCGATACCGCAACATAAACCCACCAGCAATGACCCATTTGTACATACCAGTTTAAAACCCAAATCACAGTTCTATCCCAGCTACATGACGGGCAACCACATAGCCACATTTACCAGCATGGTGGAAAAGGACATCATGAAACTAGATAGACAGAATCCCAGGCCCAGACAATTGAACATGACCAATAAGGAAAGGAGAGCCATCTCTGATCTAAGTAAAAATACTGATATAATCATAAAGCCAGCTGATAAGGGAGGGGGGATAGTACTTCTCAATAAAGCGGACTACATGGAGGAGGCCAATAGGATCCTTAATGACACTAACACCTATAAGAAACTTAAAGGAGACCCCACAACCTTGTTCAAACAACAATTACAAACTCTACTCAAAGAGGGACTAGACATAGGCATTCTATCCACACAGGAACACACTTACCTGGATACACAACATCCCATAATACCGGTATTTTATTACTTACCAAAAATTCATAAACATCCTACCAAACCACCAGGTAGACCTATTATTTCCGGCATAGGTTCCATCAGTTCCAATCTATCACAGTACATTGACACTTTCCTGCAGCCGTATGTTAAACAGCAAAAATCGTACCTCAAAGATACCACGGACATCCTACAGAAACTGCAATCTATTTCATGGGAAGACAATTATTGGCTAGCTACAAGCGATGTAACATCCTTGTACTCAGTTATAGATCACACACAGGGACGACGTAGCATACAACATTTCCTAGACAACGACCCAGACATGAAGATAGAACAGCGGGAATTCATTCTAGGAGGAATAGACTACATACTGACTCACAACTATGTCTGGTTCGATAACGATTTCTTTCTGCAAACCACAGGGACCGCCATGGGGACGAGATTTGCGCCAAGTTACGCAAACCTCTTTATGAGTAAATGGGAAGACGACATCATATGGTCAGACCCAGACCTTGGCGCAAATCTCGTCCTCTGGACCAGGTATATAGATGATGTCTTTTTCATCTGGAAAGGGGACGAACAATCACTTGAGAGCTTTCTATCACATCTCAACAACAATGACCGCAATCTGCAATTCACCTCACATTACAGTCAAGAAAAGGTGGAATTTCTAGATCTCAATATCTTTGTAAAGGAAGGGACGTTGCACACCAACACATTCAATAAAGCAGTTGATGTAAATAGCTTTATACTAGCCTCAAGTGGACATCATCCTACCTGGCTCAACGGTATCCCGATGGGCCAGTTTAAAAGACTTAGACGCAACTGCTCTAGGCTAAATGATTACGACACACAGGGACACACCCTGAGTGAAAGATTCAAAGAGAAAAATTATCACCCTGACTTGGTAAAAAGGGCCTTTGACACAGTTCGAGCAAATGATCGCTCAACACTTTTGGACTACAAGGACAAATCTGCACAAAAAAATATGACTGAAGGACCTATATTCATCACACAATATTCTGACCAGGCACATAAAGTCAAGAAGATCCTCAAAAAACACTGGCCAATTTTACTACAAGATGACACCTTGGCAGAGATACTACCACAGAATCCTAAGGTAGTATACAAAAAAGCTCCAGACATTAAACAAAAACTTATACATAGCTGCATACCTCCGACAAACACCACACAGACTACCATTGATGGCTCACATAGCAAAGGAGGGTTTTTCCATTGCGGGACATGTGTAGGTTGTAAGGTAACCAATTCCAGGAGTACTACACCAACATACAGCATAATATCTGAGGCGAATACACATGAGTATAAGATAAGGAATAGGTTGACATGCCACAGCAAGGGCATTATATACATCCTCCAATGCCCATGTGTTAAACAATACGTAGGAAGAACAATACGACCACTGAAAGTCAGAATTGGGGAACACGTACGCAACATTAGGAAAGGCACAGAAGACCACCCATTATCCCAACATTTCAAAGAGTTTCACAACTCAAACCCTGCTCTACTTAAGTTCACTGGTGTAAAAGAGGTCAAAAAGAACTGGAGAGGAGGTGATTACATCTCCAGAATCAATAAGGAAGAACTGTGCATGATGATTAATTTAGGGACACTGGCCCCCAAAGGGCTCAACATTGACAACGAAATTAGGTCTGTCATATGCAAATGAAGACATATCCCATTTCAAGTCAATTCAACAGCAGCTACATTCACTATTCTATGACATTCTCACATCAAAGTAGTGACAGGCATTGGTTAATGCTGTAGAGGGTTAATCATTATTCTCATGCTTTTGAACATAGCCTCAAAATATCCCAAGGTTCATTATTTTGAGTATTAACACCATTCTGCAAGATTGATTCATATAACTGCTATATTGTAACTTTATATGTATCCTTTTCACTACGGATATATTTTTCCATTATTTTCCTTTTTTCAATACTGGGCACACTCTAAAGCACTGTGATGATGTCACATCCTCCCATAAACTTTGATTGACAAGCTGTGAGCCAATCACAAAGCCAGACGATACTGGGCACACTCTAAAGCACTGTGATGATGTCACATCCTCCCATAAACTTTGATTGACAAGCTGTGAGCCAATCACAAAGCCAGATAATACTGGGCACACTCTAAAGCACTGTGATGATGTCACATCCTCCCATAAACTTCGATTGACAAGCTGTGAGCCAATCACAAAGCCAGATAATACTGGGCACACTCTAAAGCACTGTGATGATGTCACATCCTCCCATAAACTTCGATTGACAAGCTGTGAGCCAATCACAAAGCCAGATCAGAGGACCAATGGGAATTGATCCCACCCTATCAGGACACCTTAAATTCCTGCAACCTAAACACACAAATGACTCCCAGAGGAAGACCCTAACAGGTCGAAACGCGTTGGAGCTACCCATCTATACTACATTGGACTGAGGACGAATATTCACTACAAAGAAGGACAGTACTGCTAATCCTTTCCGCAAACCATCCGGTCACGTGATCCGGAGTTCCGGAAGCAACCGGTTGCCAGGCGACGGAAGAAGCCCGAGACAGAGGAGAGTGGAAGGCGGAGGGGAAGGGAGAAGGTAAGTCCCTGTAGGAGGAGGAGAGGCGCGGCCAGCCGCTCGGAGAGCCCCGGCCGGGTCCACTTCGCCTCTGTGACAGGCGCACACCCCAGGTCAGCGGCCCCACAGAGCGGGCCTGATTCGGGCGCTCTACTGTGGGACGTGCTGCAGGAGGAATAGCGCCAGTCCAGGGTCCTTATTCTCCACTCTAACCAAAGCATACACTACCGCTGTCAACTGTTCATCACTTCACAAGAGAATCCTTCACTTCAGAGCACAGATTAGCGGGACGCCGTTGTCTGTATAGACTTGTAAACCGTTTGGACTTTAGTACATATTATCATTAATATTTTTTTGTGGCATTTTTCTTTTTCTTTTTTTCGACTTTACAAAGATTACAGCATTTGTTCTTTCAATTGAACCTTGCACTTCAGAATTTAAGCTCAAACCAGGAGCGTGCCCCAATCACTGATTGACTTTTAAACCGAATTTATACCTGTTGGGAAAGAAAGTATCTCAGCATCTTAGAATAAACAACCTTAAGTATATTACCTGCTTTTTCATTATTGATTTTAGCTTCACTTTATAACCGTATCACTCACCACTACAAATAGGGTTTGAGCGCTGGTTCCCTGTGGTTTTATCCACATCTGTATATTTTCCCACTTAAAGTTAGCTTTCATGGCCGCTCTAGTTCTCCAACAACCAAATTTCGATGAACCTTTCTTCCTAGAGGTTGATGCATCTTCAGTCGGGGTTGGGGCCGTTCTCTCTCAGTACTCCTCTGATAAGAAATTACATCCGTGTGGCTTCCACTCTCGTAAATTCTCTCCGGCCGAACGAAATTATACTATTGGAGATCAGGAGCTTTTGGCAATTAAATCCGCCTTGGAAGAGTGGAGATACCTTTTGGAAGGGGCTAAACATGTGTTTACCATTTACACGGATCACAAAAATTTGCTGTACATCAAATCCGCACAATGTTGAATCCTCGCCAAGCGAGATGGGCACTTTTCTTTACTCGATTTTCTTTTGTTATCAAGTACCGGGCCGGGACTCTCAACATTAATGCAGATGCGCTGTCCCGTTCACAAGTTTCCACAGACGAGGATGAATCTCTTGAGCGGAGTTTAATTCTAAATCCAGTTTCTGTCTCTGCTGCTTTAACTACTCCAGCTCCTCCTCCTGGAAGAATGTCCGTACCAGCTGGATTCCGGCCAAGAATACTACAGTGGGTCCATAACTCCAAGTTTTCCGGTCATCCCGGTGCACAGAAGATGTACAAGTTTCTGCAAAGGTCTTACTGGTGGAACACCATGAGGAAGGATGTACAAGATTACGTTAATTCTTGTCCATAGTGTACACAACATAAATCTCCTCGTCTGCCTCCTGCAGGGTTACTTCGTCCTTTGCCTATTCCTGTGAGACCCTGGACTCACATTTCCATGGACTTCATCACTGACTTGCCCTGTTCCAAGGGTTGCAACACCGTCTGGGTAATCGTTGACCGTTTTTCAAAGATGGCACACTTCGTGCCTTTGACTGGTCTACCGACAGCTCCGAAACTAGCTCTACTGTTCATCCAAGAACATTTTCGGTTGCATGGGTTGCCACAAGAAATAGTCTCTGACCGTGGGGTACAGTTCACCGCCAGGTTTTGGAAAGCCCTCTGTTCGACTCCACATAATAAACTTAAGTTTTCGTCCGCTTATCATCCCCAAATGAATGGTCAAACGGAACGAGTCAATCAAGATCTAGAGACTTTCCTTCGTTTGTATCTCTCCCCTTCACAGGACAACTGGGTGAGTTGTTGCCTTGGGCAGAGTTTGCCCATAACCATTCGTTTCATTGTTCCACTGGGGAATCTCCATTCTTCGTCAACTACGGGTTCCATCCACGTGTTCCAGAATTTCCAAGCCTTCCAATAGAAGAGGTCCCAGCTGTAACGTCCACTCTACGACACTTCGGACAAATTTGGAGTAAGGTTCATGCTAATCTTAAGAAGGTTTCAATCCGGTACAAGTTCTTCGCAGATAAGAATCGGCGAGCCGCTCCTCAATACAAAGTTGGTGACAGGGTATGGCTGTCCACACGTAATCTCCGGTTGAAGGTGCCCACCATGAAGTTTGCTCCAAGGTTCATCGGTCCTTACCCTGTGCTACAAGTCTTAAATCCTGTGGTCTGTAAGCTGGGTTTGCCTTCCCACCTTCGAATACCTAATGCCTTTCATGTTTCTCTCCTCCGTCCCCTCATTCTGAATCGGTTCCTCTTAGCATCCCCTAGGCCAACGTCTGTAGTGACTGAAGCTGGAAATCAAAAGCTATTCTTGACTCTCGTTATCTTCATAAAAAACTACAGTACTTGGTAGACTGAAAAGGTTATGGTCCTGAGGAGAGAAGTTGGATTAATGCTACTGAAGTAACAGCTCCCCGACTGGTTCGGATCTTCCACTCCAGACATCCAACTAAGCCCGGAAAGTGTCCAGGGGCCACTCCTGGAGGAGGGGGTAATGTCACACATCGCAGGCAGCGGCGGCCGCGTTTGTCCCTGCGGGTGACTTGGACTGCCCGGCGTCTCTCTCCCCCCGGCGGTCTCCGGGTCCCGGCGGCGGGTCGGTGCGTTCCTCCGGCGGCTTCCCGGAGCAAGGGCGCCGCCATCGTGAGTGTGGTCAGGGAGGCGGAGCAGGACTGACGTCACCTGCCTGCTCCGCCAATCAGGCAAGGGCGGGGAATTCAAAGCCAGACGCCGGGCAGAGATCCGGTGCCTGAGTATCATCGATTCTGCCTCAGAAGCTGTGATTTCCAGAGCTCCCACATTCCTGCGGTCTCCGTGTCTGCATCTCCGTGCCTCCAAGCACTTCCATGCCTCCAAGCATCTCCGTGCCTCCAAGCACTTCCGTGCCTCCAAGCATCTCCGTGCCTCCAAGCACTTCCGTGCCTCCAAGCATCTCCGTGCCTCCAAGCATCTTCGTGTCTCCAAGCACTTCCGTGCCTCCAAGCATCTCAGTGCCTCCAAGCACTTCCGTGCTCCCAAGCATCTCTGTGCCTCCAGCACCTCAGTGCCTCCAGTACCTCAGTGCCTCCAGCACCACAGGGCCTCAGCACTCAGCATCACTGTGCCTCCGGCACCTCAGTGCCCCCTGCATCTCAGTGCCTCCAGTACCTCAGTGCCTCCAGCACCACAGTGCCTCAGCACTCAGCATCACTGTGCCTCCGGCACCTCCGTGCCTCAATACCTGTGCCTCCAGCACCTCAGTGCCTCAGCACTCAGCATCACTGTGCCTCCGGCACCTCAGTGCCTCCCGCACCTCAGTGCCTCCAGTACCTCAGTGCCTCCAGCACCACAGTGCCTCCAGCACCACAGTGCCTCAGCACTCAGCATCACTGTGCCTCCGGCACATCCATGCCTCAATACCTGTGCCTCCAGCACCTTAGTGCCTCAGCACTCAGCATCTCTGTGCCACCAACACCTCCGTGCCTCAATACCGGTGTCTCCAGCACCTCAGTATCTCCAGTACCTCTGTGCCTCAGCATTCAGTATCTTTACAAGTCTTGTCTTTCAGGAAACCTTCAAGTATTCTTCCGTGCTTACTGCCTGCCGTTTTAATCCTGCAGGAGGAAGACCTACATCCGGCCATCTCTACTGCGACCCAGTAGCGGTTCCTCTTCCCGGTCATCGGAAGAAGCCCCGAGTCCACAACATTCCCAAATCAGGTCAGTGATAAATGGTAGGTACTGTATCAAACGTACAAACAGTAAAACATAAATGAGCTTATCTGTTCAATCATCTGGATACAGGCATGAGGTAAGTCCCTACGCGTTTCATCAAAAATTAATCAATTTAAAGGTTTTGCAGCTTTCCATTAAACACTTAAGGCTATATGAAATAGGGTGCCATTTTGTAGGTGTCTAAAAAATCGCACAAAATCGCACGTTTGTAATTTGCGTTTTTTTACTAAAAATCGCAAATGTAATAGGGTGTGAATTTTAAGGTTAAAATAGAATTTGCATGTGATTAAGGCCCTCCTTCCGAGTTGTTCGCTCGCTAGCCGCTTTTCGCAGCAGTGCACACGCTAAGCCGCCGCCCTCTGGGAGTGAATCTAAGCTTAGCAGAATTGCGAATGAAGTATTCGCAATATTGCAAAAAGATTTTTCTTTGCAGTTTCTGAGTAGCTCGAGACTTACTCTTCCAGTGCGAGCAGTTCAGTGCTTGTCGTTCCTGGTTTGACGTCACAAACACACCCAGCGTTCGCCCAGACACTCCCCCGTTTCTCCAGCCACTCCCGCGTTTTTCCCAGAAACGGCAGCATTTTTTCACACACACCCATAAAACGGCCAGTTTCCGCCCAGAAACACCCACTTCCTGTCAATCACACTCCGATCACCAGAACGAAGAAAAAACCTTGTAATGCTGTGAGTAAAATACCTAACTTCTTAGTAAATTTACTTGGCGCAGCCGCAGTGCGAACATTGCGCATGCGCAGTTAGCGGAAAATCGCACCGATGCGAAGGAAAAGAACGAGCGAACAACTCGGAATGAGGGCCTATTTGCGGTTTTTAGTAAAGGAAACATGAAATTTTTAGTAATAAAAACATGTAGATTTTAGGTCATGTTTTTATTACTTAGTCCGAAGCATGCACAGATAAGTGAGATCCGTGCATGCTTCTGTCTGTAAAAGTTGAGAAAGTGTTAAAAAAAAAAAAAAAATTACGTGCAGTCCCCCTCCCCAAGAACATAACCAGCCTCGGGCTCTTTGAGCCGGTCCTGGTTGCAAAAATACAGAGAAAAAAATTGGATAGGGTTTCCCCGTACTTAAACAACCAGCACTAGGCTCTTGGACCGGTCCTGGTTCCAAAATACGAGGGACAAAAGAAATAGGGGTCCTCCATATTTATGGAACCAGCACCAGTCTCCACTAGCCAGGGAGGTGATGCCGCAAAGGGAGAACACTTTTATATAGGCCCCTGCGGCCAAAGCATTACTCCCCCCAACTGTGGTATTTGTGTGTTTATATTAATATTTATTTTGTTGTAGAACTACAGGTACCAGCAGGCCTGTTTATTCCCAGAATGCTGGAACTTGTAGTTCTCCAAGTACCAGTATGCGAGGGAGGCTTGCTGGGACTTGTAGTTCTACAGCAAAAAACAATATTCTATTTTTTACACTTTTAAAGGCTATCAGCCCTCCATCCACCGCCCAGGGACTCATCCCTGGCCCTTGGGTACCTGGAGGGGTGGACACTTTATTTTAGGGGTCCCCACTTCACCAGGGAACCCTGGCCAGGGGTGACTAGTTGGGGGAGTGATGCTTTGGCCGCAGAGAGACCTATATAAAAGTGTGCCCCAGCTGCGGCATCACCTCCCTGGCTAGTGGAGCCCGGTGCTGGTTCCAAAAATATGGACGACCCCTACTTCTTTTTTTCCCTCGTATTTTTGGAACCAGGACCAGTCCAAGAGCCTGCTGCTGGTTGTATAAATATGGGGAACCCCTACCAATTTTTGTCCCTGTATTTTTGCAACCAGGACCGGCTCAAAGAGCCCAAGGCTGGTTATGCTTTTGAGGGAGACCTGCACGGTTTTTTTTTTTAACTATTTAAACACTTTTAAAGGCAGAAGCATGCACAGATATCACTGATCTTTGCATGCTTAACTAAAAGTCGCCAGCGTAAACCTGGTCTAATATTCTGGTGATTTTTGGCAAGGCTTTCTGTCTAAGTGTTAAAATCGCATCTTATTACATTTCAGTGTTTTCAAAGGGAAAACATTTGGATGAAATTTTGACACTTGCAATTTTTGGAATAAGTAAAAAGATGCGAATTTATCCAAAATCACATCCGATTACGGCCCTCATTCCGAGTTGTTCGCTCGCAAGCTGCTTTTAGCAGCAGTGCACACGCTAAGCCGCCGCCCTCTGGGAGTGTATCTTAGCTTAGCAGAATTGCGAACTAAGTATTCGCAATATTGCGAAAAGATTTATCTGTGCAGCTTCTGAGTAGCTCGAGACTTACTCTTCCAGTGCGATCAGTTCAGTGCTTGTCGTTCCTGGTTTGACGTCACAAACACACCCAGCGTTCGCCCAGACACTCCCCCGTTTCTTCAGCCACTCCCGCGTTTTTCCCAGAAACGGTAGCGTTTTTTCATGCACTCCCATAAAACGGCCAGTTTCCGCCCAGAAACACCCACTTCCTGTCAATCACACTCCGATCACCAGAATGAAGAAAAAACCTTGTAATGCCGTGAGCAAAATACCAAACTTCTTAGCAAATTTACCTGGCGCAGTCGCAGTGCGAACATTGCGCATGCGCAATTAGCGGAAAATCGCTGCGATGCGAAGAAAATTACCGAGCGAACAACTCGGAATGAGGGCCTACATTTGTGATTTTCAGAAAACGTGCGAATTTGAGGTAAAAATTGCATGTTTTCCGAAATCGCACCCTATTACATTTGGCCTTTAAAGTTAATTTAAAGTTTCATACTGCAACACAAAATCACCTTTTTGCATTTGTTGGACATTTAGAATAACAGGCCTTGCCATAGACAGAATGTCGAGCCTCAAACTGGGAACCTAATTCAGATGTATTAGGTAAGGAGTTAAGCCATCTACTGCGAAATGTTATGGATGGGTTGCAGGATGTCACACATTATAATTAATTACCGGAGGAAATTCTCTAGAGAAAAGCCCAAACCACTGTGATATATCAGATTCTTATCTCTGAAACAGTATTTCTGAGCTATAGTTCCCTAAGGTTAATTACTCTAAGGCCGCTGAAGATAACTTACTTTATCCTAACTATGCCACACTGCCACCAGAGGTGGACATAACAATTTTATGACTTGAGACCTTTACTAACATGGTTCCCTTCCCTTGTAATTCCTTACTCAATCCAATATAACAATTTATTTTCATTTGGATTTGCAAGATAACATTTTATATGAAAACCAATTTTTCACTTGGATAAGTTTCAAGTTCTCATACAGATGTGTCCCTGCTCATCCTGCCCGCGAACAGGTATTGCATGCTGCCACATAGCAATTGCGATTAGACATGGCAGCCTTCGACCCGTTCGCCTTTGTGTACGCACCATGCACTCCAATGATAGCGGGTGCATATGCATATGCCCACGCACATCTCTGGCACACTATTCACGGCAAACCAGTCACGGTTGCTGCAAATAGTGTTATAGATGAGAGAGGGCACATCTGTATATTCAAGGCTCAATGAGGAGCTGATGCAAGTGGTAAATGCATGCAAAATAGAAGATGCATTATATACAGAGCTGAGCGATATATAGACATGCATCCAGCTCTGCAAGTGTAGTAAGGAGATTATTCAGAGATGTTAGCAAACCAAAAAAGTTAGCATTTGGGCAAAATCATGTTGTACTGCAGGTGGGGCAGATGTAACATGTGCAGAGAGAGTTAGAGTTCGGTGGGTTATATTGTTTCTGTGTAGGGTAAATACTGGCTGCCTAATTTTTACACTGCAATTTAGATTTCAGTTTGAACACACCCCACCCAAATCTAACTCTCTCTGCACATGTTATATCTGCCACACCTGCAGTGCAACATGGTTTTGCCCAATTGCTAAGTTTTTTTTTAGTTTGCTAACAACTCTGAATAACCCCCTAAATAGGGCAAACCTACAACAAGAGAAAACAGTAGTATAAGTGGCAGGTTTACTGTATGTAAGAATAAAATGGTAGCATACTGTAGATGTCAGATTTATGCCAGGAGAAGTAGCATGACAGTGTTTGTGGAAAATGCTCAAGTTACAGTGCACAATATAATGTAGTACTGAAGAATCATATACAGTACTGTACATACGGCTTTTTGTGTCAATACAGAACTATTGATGAATGTTAAAATCACATGTACAAATGCAAAGTACACATCGATGCAGAAACCAAAAAGTTAAATCAATTCAAAATTATGTCATGCCTAGAGATGTGTGGGGGGCACTTTTCGTGTTTTGGTTTTGAATCTGGATCCTCGCTCATGTTTTGGATCTGGATTGGTTTTGCCAAAACCACCCTTTCGGGTTTTGGTTTTGGATTTGGTTGATTTTTGAAAAAAACACAAAAACAGCTAAAATCACAGAATTTGGGCGTAATTTTGCTCATACAGTATTAGGACAGGATGGCACTTAAAAAAAATAGTCCCCAAACTGCACATCATGCAAAGTAGTAAAAGAGGTGCAATGAGGTAGCTGTATGACTAAGCTAAGCAACACAAGTGTGTGGCACAAACACTTGGCCCAACTAGGGTTGGCACTGCAGTCCCACTGCATTAATGGCGGATACCGGACGCACGCCTAACACCAACATAGCTGTCAAGGCCTCAGTTATCCGCTTTGCAACAGGATGACTGCTGTCATATTTCATCTTCCTCACAAAGGACTGTTGGACAGTCATTTGATTAGTTGAAGCAGTACAAGTGGTCTTCCGACTTCCCCTCTGGGATGATGATCGACTCCCAACAGCATCAACAGCAGCAGCAGCAGTAGGAGGAAGTGGTTCTTGATTTTTACCTATTTAATCCTCCAAATTTTTGTTCTCCATTATTTTTCTGGAGTTATATAACAAAATGCAGCAAAAAAGAGCATACCTCTACACCACACAGGGCAAACCCTGTAAAAATTATTTCTCATACGTCCTAGAGGATGCTGGGGTCCACTTCATGACCATGGGGTATAGATGGTTCCGCAGGAGCCATGGGCATTCTTAAGACTTTTCAATGGGTGTGAACTGACTCCTCCCTCTATGCCCCTCCTCCAGACCTCAGTTTAAGAAATGTGCCCAGGCAGACTGGATGCACTCTGAGGAGCTCTACTGAGCTTCTCTGAAAAGACTTATGTTAGGATTTTTGTTTTCAGGGAGAACTGCTGGCAGCAGTCTCCCTGCTTCGTGGGACTGAGGGAGCAGAAGTAGGAACCAAATTCCTGAAGAGTTTCATGGCTCTGCTTCTGGCTGACAGGACACCATTAGCTCCTGAAGGGTACTGAACGCTAGCCATGTCTAGATGCTCACTCCCACAGCACGCCGTCACCCCCCTCACAGAGCCAGAAGTCAGAAGACAGGTGAGTGTAAGAAGATAGATCTTCAATCAAGTAAAGTGATGGCTGAGGTACCGCGCGGCTGGCGGGAGCGCAGCACGCCATTGCTGCCTACACACACAGGCACTGCAGGGCACAGGGGGGGGCGCCCTGGGCAGCAAAATACCTTTATAAACTGGCTAAAAGGGGGCATAAGATGCCCAGGCACAGCCCTACACCCGTCAGTATAAATATTATAAAAACTCTCTGAGGTAAAAACGCGCCATTGCGGGGGCGGAGCTTCTTCCTCAGGCAGCCAGCACACTGCTCAGCGCCATTTTCTCTCTCTCCTCAGGCTGCAGAGACATCGCTGGTCCTCCTCCACTTCTGACTACAAATATCAGGGTGCAAAACAGGAGGGGTACAAGTGAATTTGGTGCTTTACAAGTGTGTTTACTGTGTAAAACAGCGCTGCATGTCAGTGGGCAATTTGTGTTTACAGGCATTAGATACCGGTGCTGGGGTTGTGAACTGGCTGCTCCTAAACTGTGTCCCTCTGACAGATTTTACTGTGGGTCTGTCCCCTATAAGTCCCAGTGTGTCTGTGTGGGTATTTTAGGAACACAGAGTTGTAATGTGGAGGCGCTGCCGACACACCAAGAGCCTGCATGGGTGAAAGAAATATGTGATGGTATGCATCATATCAATAGGAGATTAGATAAGTCTGAATCTCATGCAGAATGCTGGAGAAAATCTGTCGAAGATGTGATTTTTCAGGGTTCTGTGCTTCCATCCGCAGGCGACCCATCTGGGTCACATAAGAGACCGTTTGCAAATATTGGGAATACTGATTCCGACACGGACACTGATTCCTGTGTCGACGATAGTGACTCCAGGGAAATAGATCATAAATTGGCAAAAAATATACAATATACAGTATGAGTGTGGCTATAAGGGAGGTTTTGGAAGTCATGGAAGCCACTCCTGTACCCCAGGAGAAGGCCTATTTCTATAAGGAAAAGAAATCTAAGGTTACTTTCCCTCCTTCCCACGAGCTGAATACTCTTTTTGAAGGGGTGTGGGTGAACCCCCGAAAAGAAATTTCGTATTCCCAAAAGGATTCAGATGGCTTATCCTTTCCCTGTAGAGGACAGGAAAAATTGGGAGTCACCCCCTATGTTAGACAGTGCACTGTCCAGGTTGACAAATGAGGTAATTCTCCCTGCACCTGGCACGGCTTCACTAAAGGAGCTGGCAGACTGCAAAATGGAGACTACTTTGAAATCCATTTATGTTGCCAATGGTACGCTGCTCAGGCCCACAATTGCTTAAGCGTGGGTGAGTTGCGCTATTGAAAAATGGTCAGAAAGCCTGTCATCAGAGATTGACATAATTGATAAAGATGAGATACTCCTTAAGTTAGGGAATATCAAAGATGCTGCCGCATACATGCAAGAGGCGATGAAAGATATTGGACTCTTGGGTTCAACAGCCGCTACCATGGCAGTATCGTCTCGGCGGGCATTGTGGATTCACCAGTGGAACGCGGATGCAGATTCCAAAAAGAATATGGAGGCTCTCCCGTATAAAGGTGAGGCCTTATTTGGTGATGGACTGGAAGCTTTAGTCTCAGCGGCTACCGCAGTTAAGTCGACTTTTTTGCCTTCTGCTCCTGCACCAGCGAAAAAGACATATCACTCTCACATGCAGTCCTTTCAGCCCAATAAATACAAAAAGGCCAAAGGTTCCCCCTTCTTTGCAGGTAGGGGAAGGGGAAAGGGAAAGAAGTACTCAACGACTTCAGGAACCCAGGAGCAGAAGTCAACCCCTACTTCTGCCAAATCTACAGCATGACGCTGGGGCTCCCTTGCGGGAGGCCGCTCGGGTGGGGGCACGTCTCAAACTGTTCAGTCAAGGTTGGATTCAATCTGGCCTGGACCCCTGGGTTTTACAAATAGTGTCCCAGGGGTACAAGCTGGAGTTTCAAGATGTTCCCCCATGCCGATTTTTCAAATCGACCTTGCCAGCTTCTCTTCCAGAAAGAGAGGCAGTAACAACGGCGATTCAAAAATTATGTCAGGATCAGGTCATAGTTCTGGTACCTTTGTCACAGCAAGGGGAGGGGTTTTATTCAAGCCTCTTTGTAGTTCCGAAGCCGGATGGCTTTGTCAGACCAATTTTGAACCTAAAAAATCTGAATCTCTACTTGAAAAGGTTCAAGTTCAAAATGGAATCACTGAGGGCAGTGATTTCCAGTCTGGGATAGGGGGACTACATGGTGTCAGTAGACATAAAAGATGCTTACCTGCATGTTCCCATTTATCCTCCTCACCAGGCTTATCTGAGATTCGCGGTTCAGGATTGCCATTACCAATTCCAGACGTTGCCGTTCGGTCTCTCCACGGCGCTGAGGGTATTCACCAAGGTGATGGCGGAAATGATGGTCCTCCTTCGTCAAAAAGGAGTCAGTATAATTCCTTATCTGGATGATCTCCTGATAAAGGCGAGATCCAGGGAGCAGTTGCTACAGAACATCACACTCTCCCTGTTCAAACTCCAACAACACGGTTGGATCATAAATTTCCCAAAGTCACAGTTGGAACCTACGACAACATTGGCTTTTCTCGGAATGATTCTGGACACAGAGGTTCAGAGAGTATTTCTTCCAGTGGAAAAGGCTCTGGAAATCCAGGAAAAGGTGAAACAGATATTGAAGCCAACAAGTGTGTCGATCCATCAGTGCATTCGGTTGTTGGGGAAGATGGTGGCGGCTTACGAGGCCATACAATTTGGCAGGTTCCATGCCAGAGCATTCCAGTGGGACCTGTTGGACAAGTGGTTGGGTTCCCACCTACACATGCACCGGAAGATAATCCTGTCATCGAAATCCAGGATTTCGCTCCTGTGGTGGCTACACAGTTCTCACCTACTAGAGGGACGCAGGTTCGGGATTCAAGACTGGCTCCTGGTAACCACGGATGCAAGTCTCCGAGGCTGGGGAGCTGTCACTCAGGGGGAAAGCTTCCAAGGAAAATGGTCAAGTCAGGAAGCCTGCCTTCAAATAAACATGCTGGAATTGAGAGCCATTTACAACGGCCTTCATCAGGCGGTACATCTTCTTCAAGATCATCCCGTCCAGGTCCAGTCGGACAATGTAACAGCAGTCGCGTACATAAACAGGCAGGGTGGAACGAAAAGCAGAGCGGAAATGGCAGAGGTGACAAAGATCCTTCTCTGGGCAGAAAGACATGTACAGGCTCTGTCGGCGATTTTCATTCCGGGAGTAGACAACTGGGAAGCAGACTTCCTCAGCAGACACGATCTCCATCCAGGAGAGTGGGGCCTCCACCAAGAAGTCTTTGCAGAGGTGACAAGTCTTTGGGGAATTCCTCAAGTAGACATGATGGCATCTTGTCTCAACAAGAAGCTTCAGAGATATTGTTCCAGGTTCGAGAGACCCTCAAGCAATAGCAGTGGATGCACTGGTGGGCCAGTGGGTGTTCCAGTCGGTGTATGTCTTCCCTCCACTTCCGCTGATCCCAAAATCTCTCAAGATAATAAGAAGAACAAGAGTTCGTGCAATCTTCATTGCCCCAGACTGGCCAAGGAGGGCTTAGTACACAGATCTTCAGGAGTTGCTCATAGAGGAGCCTTGGCCTCTTCCTCTTCATGAGGACCTGCTACAGCAGGGGCCGTGCGTGTATCAAGACTTACCGCGGCTACGTTTGACGGCATGGCTGTTGAGCTCCGGATCCTAGCCCGAAAGGGTATTCCCAAGGAAGTCATCCCCACCCTTATTCAGGCCAGGAAAGGAGTAACATCTAAACATTACCACCTTATTTGGAGAAAATATGTGTCTTGGTGTGAATCCAAGAAAGCTCTGCGAAAGAATTTCAGTTGGGACGTTTTCTCCATTTTCTACAGGCTGGTGTGGAGGCGGGCCTTCAATTGGGATCAATCAAGGTCCAGATTTCGGCCTTATCAGTCTTCTTCCAAAAACAATTGGCCTCTCTTCCAGAAGTTCAGACCTTCGTGAAAGGGGTGCTGCACATCCAGTCTCCATTTGTGCCTCCAGTGGCAGCATGGGACCTTAACGTGGTGTTGCAGTTCCTTAAATCGGATTGGTTTGAACCTCTACAAGAGATAGAGTTGAAGTTTCTCACTTGGAAAGTGGTGATGCTTTTGGCTTTGGCATCCGCAAGGCGGGTGTCTGAATTGGGGGCCTTGTCTCACAAGAGCCCTTATCTGATCTTCCATGAAGATAGGGCAGAGTTGAGAACTCGCCAACATTTTCTTCCAAAGGTGGTTTCATTTTGACACCTTCACTGAGTCAAAGTCTCTTGATGTGGTGAGGGCTTTGAAGATTTATGTTGCTAGAACAGCTAGGATACGGAAAACAGAGGCTCTGTTTGTCCTGTATGCTCCCGACAAAATTGGGTGTCCTGCTTCCAAGCAAACTATTGCACGCTGGATCAGAGGAACGATTCAGCATGCTCATTCTATGGCTGCAAAGTTCTACAAGTTTGACACCTTGGCCGATGAGGACCTCAAGTTCGGTCAATCAGTGCTGCAGGGTCATCCGCACTCTCCCGCCCGTACTGGAGCTTTGGTATAAACCCCATGGTCATGAAGTGGACCCCAGCATCCTCTAGGACGTATGAGAAAACAGGATTTTGATACCTACCAGTAAATCCTTTTCTCCTAGTCCGTAGAGGATGCTGGGCGCCCGTCCCAGTGCGTACTTTACCTGCAGTTTTTGTTATTAGAGTTACACAAGTTGTGTTATATTAGTTTCAGCATGTTGCTGTAATTGGTTCATGCCTGTTGGCGTGTGTTATGTTGAAGGCTATGTGTACGGCATGGTTGCGGTGTGAGCTGGTGTGTATCTCACCATTAGTATTAAAGTAAATCCTTTCCTCGAAATGTCCGTCTCCCTGGGCACAGTTCCTATAACTGAGGTCTGGAGGAGGGGCATAGAGGGAGGAGCCAGTTCACACCCACTGAAAAGTCTTAAGAGTGCCCATGGCTCCTGCGGAACCGTCTATACCCCATGGTCATGAAGTGGACCCCAGCATCCTCTACAGACTAGGAGAAAAGGATTTACCGGTAGGTATCAAAATCCTGTTTTTGATTAAACATTAATAACCACTTTATTTGCAGTAAATAATATACAGCACAGGACAGCACCACTGAAGTTATCTGGCAGCACCACTGGACTGGACTTTTACAGCAGTACCACTGGACATATACGGCAGTATCACTGGAATTATATAGCAGTACCACTGGACATATACGGCCGTATCACTGGACATTTATGGTTGACCACTGGACTCGATTTATATGGCAGTATCACTGGACATATACGGCAGTATCACTGAACTTAGACGGCAGCACCACTGGACTGGATTTATACGCCAGTACCACTGGATATATACTCCAGTATCACTGGACATATATGGCAGAATCACTGGACTCATATGGCAGTACAACTGGACATATATGGCAGTATCACTGGACATATACGGCAGTACCACTGTACTGGATTTATACAGCAGTATCACTGGAATTATATGGCTGTATCACTGGAATTATACGGCAGTATCACTCGATATATACGGCAGTATCACTGGACTTATACACCAGTACCACTGGACTGGATTTATACGCCAGTACCACTGGATTTATACGGCAGTATCACTGGACTGGATTTATACGCCAGTACCACTGGATTTATACAGCAGTACCACTGGACTTATACGACAGATTCACTGGACATACACGGCAGTACCACTGGACTGGACTTATACAGCAGTACCACTGGACATATACGGCAGTATCACTGGAATTATATAGCAGTACCACTGGACATATACGGCCGTATCACTGGACATTTATGGTTGACCACTGGACTCAATTTATATGGCAGTATCACTGGACATATACGGCAGTATCACTGAACTTAGACGGCAGCACCACTGGACTGGATTTATACGCCAGTACCACTGGATATATACTCCAGTATCACTGGACATATATGGCAGAATCACTGGACTCATATGGCAGTACAACTGGACATATATGGCAGTATCACTGGACATATACGGCAGTACCACTGTACTGGATTTATACAGCAGTATCACTGGAATTATATGGCTGTATCACTGGAATTATACGGCAGTATCACTGGACATATACGGCAGTATCACTGGACTTATACACCAGTACCACTGGACTGGATTTATACGCCAGTACCACTGGATTTATACGGCAGTATCACTGGACTGGATTTATACGCCAGTACCACTGGATTTATACAGCAGTACCACTGGACTTATACGACAGATTCACTGGACATACACGGCAGTACCACTGGACTGGACTTATACAGCAGTACCACTGGACATATACGGCAGTATCACTGGAATTATATAGCAGTACCACTGGACATATACGGCCGTATCACTGGACATTTATGGTTGACCACTGGACTCGATTTATATGGCAGTATCACTGGACATATACGGCAGTATCACTGAACTTAGACGGCAGCACCACTGGACTGGATTTATACGCCAGTACCTCTGGATATATACTCCAGTATCACTGGACATATATGGCAGAATCACTGGACTCATATGGCAGTACAACTGGACATATATGGCAGTATCACTGGACATATACGGCAGTACCACTGTACTGGATTTATACAGCAGTACCACTGGAATTATATGGCTGTATCACTGGAATTATACGGCAGTATCACTGGACATATACGGCAGTATCACTGGACTTATACACCAGTACCACTGGACTGGATTTATACGCCAGTACCACTGGATTTATACGGCAGTATCACTGGACTGGATTTATACGCCAGTACCACTGGATTTATACAGCAGTACCACTGGACTAATACGACAGATTCACTGGACATACACGGCAGTACCACTGGACTGGACTTATATGGCAGTATCACTGGACTGGATTTATACGGCGGTACCTCTGGATTTATATAGCAGTACCACTGGAATTATATGGCAGTACCACTGGACATATTCAGTAATATCACTGGACATATACGACAGTACCAATAGACTGGACTTATACGGCAGTATCACTGGACTTATACTAGTTGTATCACTAGACTGGATTTATACGCCAGTACCACTGGATTTATTCGGCAGTACCACTGGTCATATATGGCAGTACCACTGGACATATACGGCAGTATCACTGGACTGGATTTTTACGCCAGTACCACTGGATTTATATGGCAGTATCACTGGACATATACGACAGTACCACTGGACTGGACTTATACGGCAGTACCACTGGACTGGATTTATACACCAGTATCACTGGATTTATACAGCAGCATCACTGGACATATACGGCAGCATCACTGGACTTATACTGAATTACCACTGGACTGGATTTATACGACAGTATCACTGGACTTATATGACAGTATCACTGGACATATACGGCAGTATCACTGGGCTGGACTTATACGGCAGTATCACTGGACTAAATTTATACGCCAGTTCCTTTGAGAAAGCTGTCTGTGGACGGCGAAATGCGTCAGGACATGCTTCTCCTCTGGTCAGTGGGTCTCCAAGAAGGACATCTGATTGCGGCCATTCAGCGGTGGAACTTGTTCTTAATGATCGGTCCAAGCAAAGAAGGTTAAAAGGACTTTTCCAAAATGCGCCTCTTTTCCGTGCAGGATTAGCGCCCATGGACTTACCTTTGAAAATTACCTGAAGGACCGGTAACTATAAAATATCCTTTAGGGCCCTGCCAACGGTCCACGTTTGAAAGATATCAGTTGAGCCGCAAATTAATCAGTTCCCTTTTCAGTGGACTTTAACTAAAAAGGACCTTGTGAGTGAACCCATTTGCGTGACCGTATAGAGGGGTTAGCTAACTTTTTATCTAAACTTGTTGGAGAAACATGTCTAATGTTCATTTTTTGCACATCAATGTTATTAATTCCTATTGAGACATTTTTAACGTGAATTATTCTTAGTAATAAATTTAAGTTTTTAACATACCATTGTTACACTAATTTTACCTATCACTCGAACTTATAGCGCTGTTTTCTTTGTAGCCATTGGATTTATACGGCATTATTACTGGACTTATACGGCAGTATCACTGGATTTATACTTCAGTACCACTGGACATATATGGCAGTATCACTGGACATATACGGCAGTACCACTGGACATATACGGCAGTATCACTGGACATATACGGCAGTATCACTGGAATGGATTTTTACGCCAGTACCACTGGATTTATATGGCAGTATCAGTGGACATATACGGCAGTACCACTAGACTGGACTTATACGGCAGTATCATTGGACTAAATTTATACGCCAGTACCACTGGACATATACAGCAGTATCACTGGACTTACTGTATACGGCAGTATCACTAGATTGGATTTATATGGCAGTACCAGTGGACATATATGGCAATATCACTGGACATATATGCAGCAATACAACTGGACATATACGGCAGTACCACAGGCAGGGCCGGTGCAAGGTTTCTTGACACCCTAGGCAAAACTCCCCCCCCCCCCCCCTCTGCATGCTTACATAGTGGTACGTGGTGGATGCCGTACATGCAGGAGTCTGCAATTGTGGGGGTGGGGGCTAGCGGGCAACATGCGGGAGTCTGCAATCGCTGAAGGGGTGGTAGTCAAAAACACGCCTGAGACTGAAATCGCAAGGTGTGTGGGGGGGCGGGGAGGATGTGGACAACATGCCAGAGTCTGCGAATGGGCGAGATGCGGACACTATGCCCGATTCTGCAATCGCTTGGGCGGGGGCTGCAGGCAACAGGCGGGAATTTGCAATCGCGAGGGGGGAAAGGAACATAACAGAGTCTACAATAGGGGGGGGGGGGGGATTTGTGTTTTGCGGGCAACATGCCCAATTCTACAGTCGCAGTATGTTGGGAGGGGGGGTGCGGGCAACAAGCAGGAGTTTGCAATCGCGCGGGAAGGAAAAGGAAACATCACCGAGTCTGCAATAGAAGGGAGGGTTGTGAGCAACATGCCTGATTCTACGTAGTGTGGGGAGGGGGGTGTTTGCGGGCAACAAGTGGGAGTCTGCAATCGCGAGGGAGGGGTACCTGAGTCTGCCATCCAGGGGAGGGGGGAGACTGAAACATCCCAGAATCTGGAGTCGCGCTGGGATGTGGGGGGCGGATTTGGTGGTGTGTGCTACATGCCCCCGACTCTGCAATCGTGAGGGTGTTGCGGGCAAAAAGCTGGAGTCTGCAATCAGGGGGCGGAGGATTAGTGGCGATCGGACATCATGCCCGAGAACGCAATTCGCAGGGGGGGTGGGGGAGAGAATCACGCCCGGGTCCGCAATCGTGGGGGGGTGCAGGCATCATGCCCGAGTCCGCAATTCGTGCAGGGGGGGGGGTGTATGTTGTGCGGGTATCATGCCCGTCTCCACAATCATGGGGGGATGCAGGCATCATGCCTGAGTCTGCAATTCGTGGAGGGGTGTGGGCTTCATCCCCAAGTGTCCGCAATTTGTGGTGGGGGGGGTTGTGTGGGCATCCAGGGGCAAACGCAGGATTTGTGTGGAAGGGTTTCCGTGGGATATAGATATAATATACATCATGTATATAGTAGTCGGTGTGCGGGCATCCTTACAGAGTCCTCAATTGCGGGGGAGAAGGGGTGCGGGCATCGTGCCCGAGTCCACAATTTGCAGGGTGCGGGCATCATGCGGGGGTTGCAGGCAGGGCCGGTGCTAAGGTGATCAGCGCCCTCCTGCAAACTATACATTTTGCGCCCTCCTACAAATACAGATGTGGCCACTCTCATCCTACCAGCAAGCAGCCACATTGCGCTGATGACTAGCCACGGCAAGCTGCATCCCATTCGCAGGAGTGTACACACCGGGGGTGATTCCGAGTTGTTCACTCGTTAGATTTTTTCGCAAATTTTTAGCACAAAAGTTTGCTATTTTACTCACGGCCTAACGAAGATTTTTCATCGTTCTGGTGATCGGAGTGTGATTGACAGGAAGTGGGTGTTTCTGGGCGGAAACTGGACGTTTTATGGGAGTGTGCGGAAAAATGCTGGCATTTCTGGGAAAAACGCGGGAGTGTCTGAAGAAATGGGGGAGTGTCTGGGCGAACGCTGGGTGTGTTTGTGACGTCAAACCAGGAACGAAAAAGACTGAACTGATCGCAGTGTAGGAGTAAGTCTCGAGCTACTCAGAAACTGGTAAGAAATTTCTATTCGCAAATCTGCTAATCTTTCGTTCGCAATTCTGCTAAGCGAAGATACACTCCCAGAGGGCGTCGGCTTAGCGTGTGCAAAGCTGCTAAAAGCAGCTAGCGAGCGAACTCGGAATGAGGGCCACCATGCGATCCTAATGATAGCGCATTCATGGACACCCGCAGGCACGCTTATTGCAAAAAACAAGTTGCATTTGCCACAATTAGCCTTTAAGCTGAGGAGGGACACAGCTGTATGTCTGCTTGACATGTCTCTTTACTATGTTTCATAGGGGTCTATTCATGATGCAGTGTAAACAGTGGAGAAGTTGCCTATGGCAACCAATCAGTGTTGAGGTAACATTTATAAAGTGTATTCTATACAATTATATAAGCTGATTGGTTGCCATGGGCAACTTCTTCACACTTTTCACTGCTTCATGAATAGACCCCACAGAAATGTGAAAAGAGAGAGAGGGTGATCGGGTGAGTGTTAGAGACGGTGGGTGACAGAAAAGTCAGTAGGTGACAGGGAGAGGGTGGCAGGAGAGAGAGCGGACGGGAAAAGGGTAACAGCAGGGAGAGGAAGCTAGGGAGAGGCAGTAGAGATGAGCGCCTGAAATTTTTCGGGTTTTGTGTTTTGGTTTTGGGTTCGGTTCCGCGGCCGTGTTTTGGGTTCGAACGCGTTTTGGCAAAACCTCACCGAATTTTTTTTGTCGGATTCGGGTGTGTTTTGGATTCGGGTGTTTTTTTCAAAAAACACTAAAAAACAGCTTAAATCATAGAATTTGGGGGTCATTTTGATCCCAAAGTATTATTAACCTCAAAAACCATAATTTACACTCATTTTCAGTCTATTCTGAATACCTCACACCTCACAATATTATTTTTAGTCCTAAAATTTGCACCGAGGTCGCTGTGTGAGTAAGATAAGCGACCCTAGTGGCCGACACAAACACCGGGCCCATCTAGGAGTGGCACTGCAGTGTCACGCAGGATGTCCCTTCCAAAAAACCCTCCCCAAACAGCACATGACGCAAAGAAAAAAAGAGGCGCAATGAGGTAGCTGTGTGAGTAAGATTAGCGACCCTAGTGGCCGACACAAACACCGGGCCCATCTAGGAGTGGCACTGCAGTGTCACGCAGGATGGCCCTTCCAAAAAACCCTCCCCAAACAGCACATGACGCAAAGAAAAAAAGAGGCGCAATGAGGTAGCTGTGTGAGTAAGATTAGCGACCCTAGTGGCCGACACAAACACCGGGCCCATCTAGGAGTGGCACTGCAGTGTCACGCAGGATGTCCCTTCCAAAAAACCCTCCCCAAACAGCACATGACGCAAAGAAAAAAAGAGGCGCAATGAGGTAGCTGTGTGAGTAAGATTAGCGACCCTAGTGGCCGACACAAACACCGGGCCCATCTAGGAGTGGCACTGCAGTGTCACGCAGGATGTCCCTTCCAAAAAACCCTCCCCAAACAGCACATGACGCAAAGAAAAAAAGAGGCGCAATGAGGTAGCTGACTGTGTGAGTAAGATTAGCGACCCTAGTGGCCGACACAAACACCGGGCCCATTTAGGAGTGGCACTGCAGTGTCACGCAGGATGTCCCTTCCAAAAAACCCTCCCCAATCAGCACATGATGCAAAGAAAAAGAAAAGAAAAAAGAGGTGCAAGATGGAATTGTCCTTGGGCCCTCCCACCCACCCTTATGTTGTATAAACAAAACAGGACATGCACACTTTAACCAACCCATCATTTCAGTGACAGGGTCTGCCACACGACTGTGACTGATATGACGGGTTGGTTTGGACCCCCCCCCAAAAAAGAAGCAATTAATCTCTCCTTGCACAAACTGGCTCTACAGAGGCAAGATGTCCACCTCATCATCACCCTCCGATATATCACCGTGTACATCCCCCTCCTCACAGATTATCAATTCGTCCCCACTGGAATCCACCATCTCAGCTCCCTGTGTACTTTGTGGAGGCAATTGCTGCTGGTCAATGTCTCCGCGGAGGAATTGATTATAATTCATTTTAATGAACATCATCTTCTCCACATTTTCTGGATGTAACCTCGTACGCCGATTGCTGACAAGGTGAGCGGCGGCACTAAACACTCTTTCGGAGTACACACTTGTGGGAGGGCAACTTAGGTAGAATAAAGCCAGTTTGTGCAAGGGCCTCCAAATTGCCTCTTTTTCCTGCCAGTATAAGTACGGACTGTGTGACGTGCCTACTTGGATGCGGTCACTCATATAATCCTCCACCATTCTATCAATGTTGAGAGAATCATATGCAGTGACAGTAGACGACATGTCCGTAATCGTTGTCAGGTCCTTCAGTCCGGACCAGATGTCAGCATCAGCAGTCGCTCCAGACTGCCCTGCATCACCGCCAGCGGGTGGGCTCGGAATTCTGAGCCTTTTCCTCGCACCCCCAGTTGCGGGAGAATGTGAAGGAGGAGATGTTGACAGGTCGCGTTCCGCTTGACTTGACAATTTTGTCACCAGCAGGTCTTTCAACCCCAGCAGACTTGTGTCTGCCGGAAAGAGAGATCCAAGGTAGGCTTTAAATCTAGGATCGAGCACGGTGGCCAAAATGTAGTGCTCTGATTTCAACAGATTGACCACCCGTGAATCCTTGTTAAGCGAATTAAGGGCTCCATCCACAAGTCCCACATGCCTAGCGGAATCGCTCCGTGTTAGCTCCTCCTTCAATGTCTCCAGCTTCTTCTGCAAAAGCCTGATGAGGGGAATGACCTGACTCAGGCTGGCAGTGTCTGAACTGACTTCACGTGTGGCAAGTTCAAAGGGCATCAGAACCTTGCACAACGTTGAAATCATTCTCCACTGCGCTTGAGACAGGTGCATTCCACCTACTATATCGTGCTCAATTGTATAGGCTTGAATGGCCTTTTGCTGCTCCTCCAACCTCTGAAGCATATAGAGGGTTGAATTCCACCTCGTTACCACTTCTTGCTTCAGATGATGGCAGGGCAGGTTCAGTAGTTTTTGGTGGTGCTCCAGTCTTCTGTACGTGGTGCCTGTACGCCGAAAGTGTCCCGCAATTCTTCTCGCCACCGACAGCATCTCTTGCACGCCCCTGTCGTTTTTTAAAAAATTCTGCACCACCAAATTCAAGGTATGTGCAAAACATGGGACGTGCTGGAATTTGCCCATATTTAATGCACACACAATATTGCTGGCGTTGTCCGATGCCACAAATCCACAGGAGAGTCCAATTGGGGTAAGCCATTCCGCGATGATCTTCCTCAGTTGCCGTAAGAGGTTTTCAGCTGTGTGCGTATTCTGGAAAGCGGTGATACAAAGCGTAGCCTGCCTAGGAAAGAGTTGGCGTTTGCGAGATGCTGCTACTGGTGCCGCCGCTGCTGTTCTTGCGGCGGGAGTCCATACATCTACCCAGTGGGCTGTCACAGTCATATAGTCCTGACCCTGCCCTGCTCCACTTGTCCACATGTCCGTGGTTAAGTGGACATTGGGTACAACTGCATTTTTTAGGACACTGGTGAGTCTTTTTCTGACGTCCGTGTACATTCTCGGTATCGCCTGCCTAGAGAAGTGGAACCTACATGGTATTTGGTAACGGGGGCACACTGCCTCAATAAATTGTCTAGTTCCCTGTGAACTAACGGCGGATACCGGACGCACGTCTAACACCAACATAGTTGTCAAGGCCTCAGTTATCCACTTTGCAGCAGGATGACTGCTGTGATATTTCATCTTCCTCGCAAAGGACTGTTGAACAGTCAATTGCTTACTGGAAGTAGTACAAGTGGGCTTACGACTTCCCCTCTGGGATGACCATCGACTCCCAGCAGCAACAACAGCAGCGCCAGCAGCAGTAGGCGTTACACGCAAGGATGCATCGGAGGAATCCCAGGCAGGAGAGGAATCGTCAGAATTGCCAGTGACATGGCCTGCAGGACTATTGGCATTCCTGGGGAAGGAGGAAATTGACACTGAGGGAGTTGGTGGGGTGGTTTGCGTGAGCTTGGTTACAAGAGGAAGGGATTTACTGGTCAGTGGACTGCTTCCGCTGTCACCCAAAGTTTTTGAACTTGTCACTGACTTATTATGAATGCGCTGCAGGTGACGTATAAGGGAGGATGTTCCGAGGTGGTTAACGTCCTTACCCCTACTTATTACAGCTTGACAAAGGGAACACACGGCTTGACACCTGTTGTCCGCATTTCTGGTGAAATACCTCCACACCGAAGAGCTGATTTTTTTGGTATTTTCACCTGGCATGTCAACGGCCATATTCCTCCCACGGACAACAGGTGTCTCCCCGGGTGCCTGACTTAAACAAACCACCTCACCATCAGAATCCTCCTGGTCAATTTCCTCCCCAGCGCCAGCAACACCCATATCCTCCTCATCCTGGTGTACTTCAACACTGACATCTTCAATCTGACTATCAGGAACTGGACTGCGGGTGCTCCTTCCAGCACTTGCAGGGGGCGTGCAAATGGTGGAAGGCGCATGCTCTTCACGTCCAGTGTTGGGAAGGTCAGGCATCGCAACCGACACAATTGGACTCTCCTTGTGGATTTGGGATTTCGAAGAATGCACAGTTCTTTGCTGTGCTGCTTTTGCCAGCTTGAGTCTTTTCATTTTTCTAGCGAGAGGCTGAGTGCTTCCATCCTCATGTGAAGCTGAACCACTAGCCATGAACATAGGCCAGGGCCTCAGCCGTTCCTTGCCACTCCGTGTCGTAAATGGCATATTGGCAAGTTTACGCTTCTCCTCCGACAATTTTATTTTAGGTTTTGGAGTCCTTTTTTTTCTGATATTTGGTGTTTTGGATTTGACATGCTCTGTACTATGACATTGGGCATCGGCCTTGGCAGACGACGTTGCTGGCATTTCATCGTCTCGGCCATGACTAGTGGCAGCAGCTTCAGCACGAGGTGGAAGTGGATCTTGATCTTTCCCTAATTTTGGAACCTCAACATTTTTGTTCTCCATATTTTAATAGGCACAACTAAAAGGCACCTCAGGTAAACAATGGAGATGGATACTAGTATACAATTATGGACTGCCTGCCGAGTGCAGACACAGAGGTAGCCACAGCCGTGAACTACCGTACTCTACTGTGTCTGCTGCTAATATAGACTGGTTGATAAAGAGATGTCTATGTAACTATGTATGTATAAAGAAGAAAGAAAAAAAAACCACGGTTAGGTGGTATACAATTATGGACGGACTGCCTGCCGAGTGCAGACACAGAGGTAGCCACAGCCGTGAACTACCGTACTGTACTGTGTCTGCTGCTAATATAGACTGGTTGATAAAGAGATGTCTATGTAACTATGTATGTATAAAGAAGAAAGAAAAAAAAACCACGGTTAGGTGGTATACAATTATGGATGGACTGCCTGCCGAGTGCAGACACAGAGGTAGCCACAGCCGTGAACTACCGTACTGTACTGTGTCTGCTGCTAATATAGACTGGTTGATAAAGAGATGTCTATGTAACTATGTATGTATAAAGAAGAAAGAAAAAAAAACCACGGTTAGGTGGTATACAATTATGGACGGACTGCCTGCCGAGTGCAGACACAGAGGTAGCCACAGCCGTGAACTACCGTACTGTACTGTGTCTGCTGCTAATATAGACTGGTTGATAAATAAAGAGATGTCTATGTAACTATGTATGTATAAAGAAGAAAGAAAAAAAAACCACGGTTAGGTGTTATACAATTATGGACGGACTGCCTGCCGAGTGCAGACACAGAGGTAGCCACAGCCGTGAACTACCGTACTGTACTGTGTCTGCTGCTAATATAGACTGGTTGATAAAGAGATGTCTATGTAACTATGTATGTATAAAGAAGAAAGAAAAAAAAACCACGGTTAGGTGGTATACAATTATGGACGGACTGCCTGCCGAGTGCAGACACAGAGGTAGCCACAGCCGTGAACTACCGTACTGTACTGTGTCTGCTGCTAATATAGACTGGTTGATAAAGAGATGTCTATGTAACTATGTATGTATAAAGAAGAAAGAAAAAAAAACCACGGTTAGGTGGTATACAATTATGGACGGACTGCCTGCCGAGTGCAGACACAGAGGTAGCCACAGCCGTGAACTACCGTACTGTACTGTGTCTGCTGCTAATATAGACTGGTTGATAAAGAGATGTCGTAGTAGTATGTATGTATAAAGAAGAAAAAAAAACCACGGTTAGGTGGTATACAATTATGGACGGACTGCCTGCCGAGTGCAGACACAGAGGTAGCCACAGCCGTGAACTACCGTACTGTGTCTGCTGCGACTGGATGATAAATGATATAAAAAATATATATATATCACTACTGCAGCCGGACAGGTATATATTATATATTATATAATGACAGACCTGCTGGACACTGTCTATCAGCAGAATGAGTTTTATTTTTATAGAATAAAAAAAAAACAACACACAAGTGAAGTCACACGACGAGTGTTTAACTTTTTCAGGCAATCACAATATAAGTATACTACTAACTATACTGGTGGTCAGTGTGGTCAGGTCACTGGTCAGTCACACTGGCAGTGGCACTCCTGCAGCAAAAGTGTGCACTGTTTAATTTTAATATAATATTATGTACTCCTGGCTCCTGCTATAACCTATAACTGGCACTGCAGTGCTCCCCAGTCTCCCCCACAATTATAAGCTGTGTGAGCTGAGCAGTCAGACAGATATATAATATATATAGATGATGCAGCACACTGGGCTGAGCCTGAGCAGTGCACACAGATATGGTATGTGACTGAGTCACTGTGTGTATCGCTTTTTTCAGGCAGAGAACGGATATATTAAATAAACTGCACTGTCTGGTGGTCACTCACTATATAATATTATGTACTCCTGGCTCCTGCTATAACCTATAACTGGCACTGCAGTGCTCCCCAGTCTCCCCCACAATTATAAGCTGTGTGAGCTGAGCAGTCAGACAGATATATAATATATATAGATGATGCAGCACACTGGGCTGAGCCTGAGCAGTGCACACAGATATGGTATGTGACTGAGTCACTGTGTGTATCGCTTTTTTCAGGCAGAGAACGGATATATTAAATAAACTGCACTGTCTGGTGGTCACTCACTAGTAAACTCTCTGCACTCTCTACACTTCTACAGTACTCCTCCTAGTCCTAAGCTCCAGTAAATCTCTCTCTCTTATAATCTAAATGGAGAGGACGCCAGCCACGTCCTCTCCCTATCAATCTCAATGTACGTGTGAAAATGGCGGCGACGCGCGGCTCCTTATATAGAATCCGAGTCTCGCGATAGAATCCGAGCCTCGCGAGAATCCGACAGCGTCATGATGACGTTCGGGCGCGCTCGGGTTAACCGAGCAAGGCGGGAAGATCCGAGTCGCTCGGACCCGTGAAAAGAAACATGAAGTTCGTGCGGGTTCGGATTCAGAGAAACCGAACCCGCTCATCTCTAAGAGGCAGTGACCAGTGAGTGGAGGAAGGTGACAAGCAGAGGGTGAAAACAGAGGGTGACATTGAGAGGGTGAGAGTCACTGGGTAACAAGCGAGAGAGGTGATGGGGAAATGGTGAACAACAGGAAGAGTGTAATAGAAGAGAGGTGACGGAGTGAGGGTTAATACCCCTTTTACACCGCCAGCATATAACACGGATTATTGCACATGAAGGTGCATAACCCGTGTTGCTGGCTGGTGTAAAAGGTTCGAGCTGGAATAATCCGGGTCGAGTGACCCGGTATTCCAACTCGGGTGGTTTGCAGGGTTGAACACGTGTTCAACTCGGCAAACTTTGCAGTGTACAGTGAATGTGCGGGCGGCGCTTGGAGATCATGTGATCTCCAAGTGCCACCCCCGCCGCGTCACTGGCAATATGCCGGGTTGGCGAGTGCAGTGGGAAAGGGAGCTGACGCAGGGCGCAGCCGGGTAACACCCGTGTCAGGCTCCCGCTGCGACCCGCGCTGTTGGTCTAAAAGCGGTATAAGAGTCAGTGAGAGATAGGGAGAGGGTCTCAGGAGAGAGGAGACGGGCGGGGAGAGGCAGTGGGTGATAGGCAGTGGGAAACTGCATTAATTAAAAAACAAAAAGACATTAATATGCCACTCCCCCATACAAATTTTTAATATACCGTCCCCCCCTCCCCTGCACACATTAATATACCACCACCCCCTCCCCTGCATACATTAATATACCACCATACCACCCCCCTCCCCTGCACACATTAATATACCACCCCCCCTCCCCTGCACACATTAATATACCCCCCTGCACACACTAATATACCACCCCACCTCCCCTGCACACATTAATATACCCCCCTGCACACACTAATATACCACCCCACCTCCCCTGCACACATTAATATACCCCCCTGCACACACTAATATACCACCCCACCTCCCCTGCACACATTAATATACCCCCCTCCCCTGCACACACTAATATACCCCCCCTCCCCTGCACACATTAATATACCCCCCCCTGCACACACTAATATACCCCCCTCCCCTGCACACATTAATATACCCCCCCTCCGCTGCACACACTAATATACCACCCCCCCTCCGCTGCACACATTAATATACCCCCTCTGCTGCACACACTAATATACCCCCCTCCGCTGCACACACTAATATACCACCCCCCCTCCCCTGCACACACTAATATACCCCCCTGCACACACTAATATACCCCCTTTCCCCTACACATTAATATACCCCCCTCCCCTGCACACATTAATATACCACCCCCCTCCCCTGCACACACTAATATACCACCCCACCTCCCCTGCACACATTAATATACCACCCCCCTCCCCTGCACACACTAATATACCCCCCTGCACACACTAATATACCACCCCCCCTCCCCTGAACACATTAATATACCACCCCCCCCTCACCTGCACACATTAATATACCACCACCCCCCACCCTAATATACAACCCCCCCTGCTCACATTAATATACCCCCCTCCCCAGCACACACTAATATACCCCCCCTGCACACACTAATATACCACCCCCCTCCCCTGTACACATTAATATACCCCCCCTGCACACACTAATATACCACCCCCCTCCCCAGCACACACTAATATACCCCCCCTGCACACACTAATATACCACCCCCCTCCCCTGTACACATTAATATACCCCCCTCCCCTGCACACACTAATATACCCCCCCTCCCCTGCACACACTAATATACCCCCCCTCCCCTGCACACACTAATATACCACCCCCCCTCCCCTGCACACACTAATATACCAGCCCCCCTCCGCTGCACACATTAATATACCCCCCTCTGCTGCACACACTAATATACCCCCCTCCGCTGCACACATTAATATACCACCCCCCTCCCCTGCACACACTAATATACCACCCCACCTCCCCTGCACACATTAATATACCACCCCCCTCCCCTGCACACACTAATATACCCCCCTGCACACACTAATATACCACCCCCCCTCCCCTGAACACATTAATATACCACCCCCCCCTCCCCTGAACACATTAATATACCACCCCCCCCTCACCTGCACACATTAATATACCCCCCCCCCACCCTGCACACACTAATATACAACCCCCCCTGCTCACATTAATATACCCCCCTCCCCAGCACACACTAATATACCCCCCTGCACACACTAATATACCACCCCCCTCCCCTGCACACATTAATATACCCCCCCTGCACACACTAATATATACCACCCCCCTCCCCAGCACACACTAATATACCCCCCTGCACACACTAATATACCACCCCCCTCCCCTGTACACATTAATATACCCCCCTCCCCTGCACACACTAATATACCCCCCCTCCCCTGCACACACTAATATACCCCCCCCTCCCCTGCACACACTAAAATTACCAGTTTCCCTCATTAGCAGCAGAATGTACCTGAGTCTGTGCTCCCCCGTATGGTATGGCTTTCTGATAGACCTGCTGGGCTGCTGCTCCTCACGTCTGAAGGCTCCTCTCCTCTCTCACAGTCACATGTGCACCAGGTGACTTCCTGTTCCTGTCCATGCAGGAAGCAAACTCAGCAGAGCGTCGGCTTCTGTATGAGCACACTGCAGCATGTGGCTGCAAAGGGAAAATAAAAGTGCCCTGGGGGTGGGGGGGTGGTAAGGGTGCAGGCAACATGCCTGAGCCCTCAAGTGAATATGTGAGGCGCTATCACGGAGGTGGGGGGCGACAGATTTGTAGAGACAGCATTTTCTCAGTGTGTTCTGCCGCCCTCCAGTGGCCGGCGCTCATAGGCAGCTGCCTAAAGCTGCCTAGTGATAGCGCCGGCCCTGACCACAGGACATATACGGCAGTATCACTGGACATATACAGCAGTACCACTGGACTGGACTTATACAGCAGTAACACTGGACTAATAAGGCAGTATCACTGGATTTATAAGGCAGTACCACTGGACTGGATTTATACACCAGTGCCACTGGTTTCATATGGCAGCATCACTGGAGTTATACGGCATTACCACTAGACTGGATTTATACAGCAATTTCACTGGACTTATATGGCAGTATCATTGGACATATACGGCAGTATCACTGGACTTATACGGCAGTACCACTGGACTGGATTTATACGCCAGTACCACTGGACTTATACAGCAATATCACTGGACATATACGTCAGTATCACTGGACTTATACGGCAGTACCACTGGACTAAACATATACGGCAGTATCACTGTACTGGATTTATACGCCAGTACCACTGGACTTATACGGCAGTACCCCTGGACATATTCGGCAGTACCACTGGACTGGATTTATACGGCAGTATCACTGGAATTATACGGCAGTATCACTGGACATATATGGCAGTATCACTTGACTTATATGGCAGTACCACTGGACTGGATTTATACGCCAGTACCACTGGATTTATATGGCAGTATCACTGGACATATACGGCAGTATCACTGGACTTTCATGGCAGTATCACTGGACTGGATTTATATGCCAGTATTACTGGATTTATACGGCAGTATCACTGGACATATATGGCAGTACCACTGGACTGCACTTATATGGCAGTATCACTGGACTGGATTTTTATGCCAGTACCACTGGATTTATACGGCAGTATCACTGGACATATATGGCAGTACCACTGGACTGGACTTATACGGCAGTATCACTGGACTGGATTTTTAAACCAGTGCCACTGGATTTATACGGCAGTACCACTGGACATATCTACTGCATTATCACTGGACATATACGGCAGTTCCACTGGAATTATATGGCAGTACCACTGGACATATATACGGCAGTTTCACTGGACATATAAGGCAGTACCCGCGAGAATCTGACAGTGGGATGATGATGTTTTGCCTCGTTCTGGTTTCCGAATCTGGTGGGAAGTCCCGAGTCAGACTCGGAACCGGGTTCGGAACGTGATGTTTGGGGAGGTTCAGTTCTCAGGGAACCGAACCCGCACATCTCTAGTTTTACCCCACACATACATTTTTTTTAGGCAAACCCCAGATTCAACTGTTCTCCCATAATGTCGAGGCATTCCCCATAGCCCATAGCTTTATATGGCCTGAACTTCTGGTGACCTTGCATTCCCTGACAGGGAGTTTTGGTGCCACTAGCTTGTTGTGTGTCTCCCTCTGGCCAGCAACAACTGTGACATGGGAAAATCCCTGATGCTTCATTGGTCCCCTGGGTAGTGGGGCAGATTGACCAGGGAGTGGGTTGTTGCCAGGTCCCAAAGAGCCAGTGACCACCAAGGATGGGGGTGGTCCGGGGAGCTTGGACCTATATGAAAAGCAGCGCAGCGCGAGAAGGGGGGTCAGGAGTTGGAGAGCAAGGAACTGGATTGCTCACCTGGGGAACTGGATCGCCGATGGGGAAGTGCCTTGGACATCACCTCCTTCATCTGCAAAGTGACTCCGGGACCGGAGGACTTCTTTACCCTCAGAGAGAGCATTATTGTCATCAGGGAGCCACTGCAGAGAAGTGCTGTCTGCGTCAGTGCCAGCCAGGAAAGATTGTTACATCTCCGCAACAGCCAGAAGGACAGTAGACTGACCTGTGTCCATGGACAATTCCCCCTCGCCTGGATTCGGTTAAGACTGAGTTATTAAAGCTAAAGCCAGCCTGTTATTTCTTCACCTGTCTGCTAACTTACTGTTAATGCTGGTTATACAAGACTGAGTTATAAAGCCAAAGCCAGCCTGCTTAATTGTTTCAGTATCTCACATGTCTGTTACCTGGTTGCAACTGCTGGTTATTCGAGACTATGTTATAAACACCAGACTGCTTACCTGTTTCTTTAGCTCACCTGTCTGCTATCTGATTGCAACTGCTGGTTATTTGAGACTATGTTAAAAAAGCCAAAGCCAGTCTACTTACCTGTTTCTTTATCTCACCTGTCTGCTACCTAATTGCAACTGCTGGTTATTCAAGACTGTTATAAAAGCTAAAGCCAGCCTGCTTACCTGTATCTTTATCTCACCTGTCTGCTACCTGATTGCTACTGTGGTTATTGTAGATTGTGTTATAAAAGCCAAACCAGCTTGTTTGCCTGTTTCTTTATCTCATTTATCTGCTGCCTAACTGCAACTGCTGGTTATTCAAAAACGTATTTATACAAACTTCAAGTCAGCCATGTGCCTGTTTAAGTTAACTCAAATGTTTGCTACTCCGCTACTGCTAGAGCATTATTGATGGTATATGTGTGACACTCTGAACTGGACCCTCTTAATTTGTACTACAAAGGGTATGCATTGCCAGCAACTGTCGGACTGGATAAGACATGAGTAAGGTCCGCTAATTTTCCCCTTGCTGAGCTTCGATTACTATCCATCCTGTTCATGCTGAAGGGGTTAACATTCCATTCTGCTGTTGCTTGGGAGACACCAGCAGGACCAGTGAGTAGACAGGCACTAGGACCCTTGGACTTACTTATAATGGAGGAGGGAGTGAGAAGGCTGATGGAGTTTTGATTGGCTGTGGCAGAGTGGGAGAAAGAGGAGGTGGGGTTCGCACCAGTGTGTGTGAGAGGAGACACGCTGTGGAGAGTGGAGCTGCCGCTGAGGAGACTGCTGTGAGGAGACACGCTGTGGAGAGTGGAGCTGCCGCTGAGCAGACTGCTGTGAGGAGACACGCTGTGGAGAGCAGAGCCGCTGCTGAGGAGACCGCTGTGAGAGCCACCAGATGCTGCAGTGACACCAGCCTGCCCAGTACTGAGAGAAGCTGCCAGGAAAGGTCTCAGGTAGTAAAGGGGAGTGGGTGAGGCTGCTGATAGCAGGTACCTACCTCTTATGCACAGACACTTCAGCTAATGCCCTCAGTTAGAAACCCAGAGTCACCCAGTTTCACTTACACAGCTGAATAGGGGTCAGATAAGAGAGAAAGAGACAGACTATCCCCTGTCACAATAGTGCCTCTTACTCAGAGTCAAGGATGGTGCCTTCCTTTTCAGGCAGAGCTGAAGACCTAATCCTAGCCAACTAAAGCCATAGAGTATGAGACTGAGCCACCTTACAAATGCTGCCCCTTAATTAGCTGATAGCACGTTGAGACAGGTAATCAGACTCAGCTTGTCAGCCACTAGTATGCTGTAGCTATTGGAGTTAGAGGCTGAGTGAGAGAAAGAGACACTGTCATCCCTGCTCCACAGACACAGTTATTCAGCATCCCAGGGATTCACTACAGCTGGCAACCAACTTTACTTAGAGCCCTTTTGTTTTGCCTGAAACGTTTTATCTTTTATGCACCCTAACTGAGCTCTATTACCTGCATGATAATAGACTCCTGTTCAACTTGTAAGCTTATGCATGCTTTCCCTATTGACTGAACACTGGTGGTCATTCCGAGTTGTTCGCTCGTTGCCGTTTTTCGCAACGCAGCGATTAGGTGGAAAATGCATCTTTCTGCCTAGGGTTCCAGCAGTAGAGATGGTCCAAGAGGTGATCCCGGGTGAAGATTCAAGGTACGTCCACCGACATCTGCATCTGCATTGACATTCCACCTCATACTTACCTGTTACATATGAAAGCGTGAAGCCAGCCGTGCACCTGCTTAAATGAGTTTACCTGGCTGCTATTCTGCTAATCCTGGATAACTGTGTCTAGTTATTTAAACTAAACCAGCCTGTGTTATTATTCCACCAGTGTGCCAAATACTTGCTAATACTAGTTCTTCACGAAGGTGCTCAAAGGATTAAGGGGTCTATTTACAAAACCTTGGATGGAGGTAAAGTGGATGGAGATAAAGTACCAGCCAATCAGCTCCTGTCGTTTTTCAAACCCATCCTGAGACATGGCAGTTACACGCTTATTGGCTGGTACTTTATCTCCGTCCACTTTATCTCCATCCAAGACTTAGCAAAATAGACCCCTAAAAGCGTTAGTCTGCTCCAATTTTGAACTGTATTAGAATAATATCATTCTGTCTATTGTAAACAGGTGTTTGCCTGAGCTAAAGTCTCATGCGCCTGATCTGTTTAGTCTTTTTCCTCTGTATTGTGTACTTTGTATACTGTTAACCTAATACTTTTGTCTTCTACTAAATTCACTCAATTGAGTTGGACTAGTACAGCGAGTGATTCTGTGTCTGCTAAAAAGGGGAAAACAAATCACTTGCCTCTCTGTCAAGGTGCGCTTGCAGTATGGTGCATTTACGGAAAAAAAACATCTGCTGCTTTAGAACAACAAGCACACCACGGTACCTGGGTATTACAGTACCATTGTCTTTAAAAGTCAAATGTGAACCTTCTTTCATTGTGCATAACAAAGGTAAATATCAAAAAAAGCAACTAAGTTGCAGCGGCCACATTGCTAATATTATCAGTGAGAGGGATCAAGATACATTCAGCCAATCAGAGGTTGCTGACAATCATATTCATCTGTACAAGATTACTGATTGAGACTTCCTGTTCTTGGACCAGAGAGTGTCTCCCAGTGCCTGGCCAACTCACCAAGTCTCCATCACTGGAAAAGACAGCACAGGTGAGTATTCCCCATGTTTGTTTAGCTGTGGCGGTGTTACAAGGATAAATGCTGGAGTTAAACAGAAGACCAGAACCCGGATGTGTGTATGAAAAAAAATCTGTATTAAATGATGAATCCTGCAGAGCAAACAAAGGTAACTTGCAGTAGTACAGAACACAGGGCTGAACTGAAAATCCAGCAGAAGGGAACAAAGGTCACTTGCAGCAAAGAATACTAAACAAACCTGGATACTGGTACAGGAGTCTCTGGGCACAGGTACAGATTACAGAAAAACTAAACATGGACTCAAAGGAAACCAAGCTTGAAACAAACTGACAGAACATTACAGGCGCTGAAACAAAACTATAACTGGCCCTGACTCTCAGGGCTCACTAACCTTTACCATTAATCAGGGCCAATCACAATGACAGGCCCCAAACAGCAATGAGCTGCAGCTGGGTAAATTAATCAGGAGAGAGCAGCATGTTCCACCTGATCACCCCAGCTGGGACTGCTCTTCAAACAATAGCATCTCCGACTGCTCAGATGTACTGCAGGTCAGAGACACAATAGCAGCACCCCTGGCAGCCCAGAGGTACTGCAGACAAGAACATAATAGCAGCACTCCTGGCAGCCCAGAGGTACTTCAGGCAAGAACATAATAGCAGCACCCCTGGCAGCCCAGAGGTACTGCAGGCAAGAACATGATAGCTGGCAGAGTCATAACAGGTGGCTTGTATGTGCAGAAATTGAAGACTGTCAACCTGTAGCAGTTTGAATTTAGCCCCACCCACAAGCCAAATAGAGTTAGCTGTAGGGAGCTAATCATAGCTCTCCACAGCATAGCTTCACTCCCTCATATTGTATTATGTTAGCTGACATCAGTAAAGAATAAGCAGTACATCTGTGGAGAGGGAGCAGTAAAGAGCTACCAAGATAGAAGAAAAGAAGACCCACCAGAAAGAAGAGCCAAGCAGCCAGGAGGAAGACAGAAAGAAGAAGCAAGAAGACCCTGGGTCAAGCAAGAAGACTTATAGACACCTAAGTCCTGATGGTAAGGTGGTTCTTGTAAAAAAAAGAGCTAACACTTGCCTCCTTTTCCAGGTAAAGTCCGGTGAGACTTGGCCCAAATCACATAAAATTGCATTTAACCTCCACCAGGGGCTGTCAGGAGTCGGACACACAAAAGGTTTCATTTACTAAGATCATAAGATACTTATTGAAAGCCGTCAGGTATCGACGATCATTGGTGTTGGTTTGCAGTCTAAAAAACAACAGCATTTAGTTGCATTGGTTTTGACTGTTATTTAATAACCGACCTTGATACCCATCAGCTTTCAAACCCATATACAGCTGCAGAACACCGCAAATCCACTGTCAGTCTGATGCTGAGATGATCGATGTAGGTTTCGTTACTGTATAAAGTAAATGAATGATTAAAAATTGGTGTTGGTACTTGCACCTGCCACATGCTGGATGCAAAAGATCCACAAGAAACAGGTTTCCTTTCTGCTGCAGGGTACACTGGGCTCCACAGGGAATGACATTGGGGTGTAGCGTAGGATCTTGATCCGAGGCACCAACAGTCTCAAAGCTTTGACTGTTCCCAGAATGCCTAGCGCCACCTCCTCTATAACCCCGCCTCCGTGCACAAGAGCTCAGTTTTGTAGTTGGTGCCATGCAGTAAGCAGGCTCATAACAGGGGGGCTGCTCCAGCAGCCCTGAGAGAAGCTTTTAAAGAATATTGAAGACTTCAAGGGCTGCAGCAGAGACACTGACTGTGTTAGATGTCAGTCAGACATCTCCTGCTGCAGCTCCATCACCTCCCCCAGTGGCGCTGTACACTCCCGCGCCCTGGTTGCCAGGTACTTACAGCGGAGGCTCCGGTTTTCTTCCAAGTTAGTCACACACACGACCGCTGCTCTCCCGGATGCGTGGCCGCACTCAGGGAGGAGGTAAGGGGTCCCCTCGACGGGACCCGCTGTAAATTGCGATCCCACGCGGCCGGTGAGAGGCGGGCCACGTGTGCTGTCGTGGACACTGTGGTAGTACAGGGACCCCACTAGACCACCAGGGCATGGGCACAGGTCAGTTTTCTCTCATAAAACCATTTTATTAAGCCCCCAGTACCCGGTGGTGAAGTCCAGCAGGGAGATAAGGCTTTGACCTGTAGCCCCTCCCCCAGCCCCAGGGCGCCATTAAGAGTAAATGTTCCCGCCCTGGAGCTGCATATCTCTCTCTCCCTCACTCCCTGTCAGCGTTTGGGCGCCATTATAGCAAGCAGAGCTGATCCTGGGACTGTTCGGGCAAATCCTCCTCTGTAAAGCCGCCTGCCTGTCAGCACTGTGCATTTTACAGGACACTTAAGTATTCTACATGTCTGCTGACAGTGTTAGTTAAGAAAAAGTGCATTTAGTCAGGGTTATTTAGTACAAGTACCCTGTGATATACATACAGTTTTTACTTTGCATTGTTATATCTATTAAGTGTATAGCTATACATAGTACTACTCTGTATTGCTAGTCCAGAGCAGTTTTATTGCATGTCATAATTTCTGCATTGTACAAACTGTGACTCTGTGTGTGTGCATATAGCTGCTGTGTGACCTCCATTTCATGTATCTCACTCAGATTGCTATCCCTATATTCTATAACCTGCGGGGGCTAAGTGTGTCAGGTTTATCATAATATAGGCAGTTCACAGGATATGCTCAGTGTGTATTTTCTCTGTGATTTTTAGTCACCATATACCTCTTGAATTCCCTGTTTGTGCTGATACAGCCCATTCTACTCGGTCAGTTGGACCTTCTTGGGCGGCCCGCTGTGGTGCGACCCTTGAACAATTGTGCAAAGCGGCTACGTGGTCCTCAGTGAACACGTTCATAAGGTTCTATGCCTTTGATACTTCTGCCTCCCAGGATTCTTCCTTTGGACGCCGGGTTCTTGTGCCCGCTACACTGCGTCCCCTCCCATAAGGAACTGCTTTAGGACATCCCCAATGTCATTCCCTGTGGAGCCCAGTGTACCCCACAGCAGAAAACAAGATTTATGGTAAGAACTTACCGTTGTTAAATCTATTTCAGCGAGCTACACTGGGCTCCACAGGGTGCCCACCCTGACGCACTTAGCTTCTTTGGGTTGGTATGGCATTAGCCGCTGACACTTTCTCCTGTCGTGAGAGTGTGGTGTTTGTGGCTACTAACAGTTGTCGTCTCTTTTACCTGCTACTGCATTGGACTGGTTAACAAAAACTGAGCTCCTGTGCACGGAGGCGGGGTTATAGAGGAGGCGGCGCTAGGCATTCTGGGAACACTCAAAGCTTTGAGCCTGTTGGTGCCTCGGATCAAGATCTTACTCTACACCCCAATGTCATTTCCTGTGGAGCCCAGTGTACCTCGCAGAAAGAGATTTAACAACGGTAAGTTCTTACCGTAAATCTCGTTTTCGCTGTGCGTGCACCTCAGAATAGTACACAACTCTAGTTACACATCCATGATACTCCCACGTGATAGATCTCTTGCGTGTGATTGCAATATTGCCGTAAGGAGGGACCAGCATCCATCCATCTTACTTGCACGGAGATATGCAAAATGCTCAAATTTGCTTCTGCGCATTCACAGCTTGCTGAAACTTGTCACATGCAACAGTATGCAGAGCACCATCTGATTTAGCATTAGGCCCTAAATGTGTATATAATGCTATGACTACTACAAGGTGTGCTCTTTCTACTGGTAAGGGAAATCTCACTCTTAGCACTGCATAATCTTCTTTGGTACATATCAGCATCAGCAGCACACTCGTAAACAGCCATTATTAGTATCTAGGAATGTACGCTGGGCCATTTTTGCTGTATTTGGATTTGGTTCTGATTAGTCGGGTGGCATTGGATTTGGATTTGCCAAACTGCCGTGACTGGCTTTGGATTCTGATTTTTTTCCCCCAAAAGTTTACAAAACAGCTAAAATCACTCATTTGCAGACAATTTTGACCACCTCACAATTAGAGATGAGCGGGTTCGGTTCCTCGGAATCCGAACCCCCCCGAACTTCAGCCTTTTTACACGGGTCCGAGGCAGACTCGGATCTTCCCGCCTTGCTCGGCTAACCCGAGCGCGCCCGAACGTCATCATCCCGCTGTCGGATTCTTGCGAGGCTCGTATTCTATCGCGAGACTCGGATTCTATATAAGGAGCCGCGCGTCGCCGCCATTTTCACACGTGCATTGAGATTGATAGGGAGAGGACGTGGCTGGCGTCCTCTCCGTTTATAGTTACTGTTAGTAGTTAGTTGATCTGATTGCTGCTTAGCTTATTGTGGGGAGGATTGGGGAGAGCTGTTAGGAGGAGTACAGTCAGTGCAGAGTTTTGCTAGTTTTTTTTAATCCGTTCTCTGCCTGAAAAAAACGCTCCATACCATATCTGTGCTCAGCCTCAGTGTGCTGCATGATATATCTATGTATATCTGACTGTGCTGAGTGCTCACTGCTCACACAGCTGAATTGTGGGGGAGACTGGGGTGCAGTTATAGCAGGAGTACAGTGCACACTTTTGCTGCCAGTGTGACTGACCAGTGACCACCAGTATATTGTCTGCCTGAAAAAGTTAAACACTCCTGTGGTGTTTTTTTTTTTAATTCTATAAACGCATTCTGCTGACATTGTCCAGCAGGTCCGTCATTCATTATATTATATAAATATTTACCTGCAGTAGTGTTATATTTTTTTTGTTCATCTCTATCATCTTTATCATCTCTATATTAGCAGACGCAGTACGGTAGTCCACGGCTGTGGCTACCTCTGTGTCGTCAGTGCTCGTCCATAATTGTATACCTACCTGTGGTGGGGTTTTTTTTCTCTATCTTCTTCATACTAGTAGTTTAGGAGTCTGCTAACAGTGTCCAGCAGGTCCGTCATTATATTATATATATACCTGCAGTAGTGATAGATATATATATATATATATATATATATTTTTTTTTTTATATCATTATCATCTCTATACTAGCAGACGCAGTACGGTAGTCCACGGCTGTAGCTACCTCTGTGTCGTCAGTGCTCGTCCATAATTGTATACCTACCTGTGGTGGGGGTTTTTTTTCTATCTTCTTCATACTAGTAATTTAGGAGTCTGCTGACAGTGTCCAGCAGGTCCGTCATTATATTATATATACCTGCAGTAGTGATATATATATATTTTTTATATCATTATCATCTCTATACTAGCAGACGCAGTACGGTAGTCCACGGCTGTAGCTACCTCTGTGTCGTCAGTCACTCGTCATCCATAAGTATACTAGTATCCATTCATCTCCATTGTTTACCTGAGGTGCCTTTTAGTTGTAAATGTATCGGGGGTATACCGCACTGGAAAATAATGATGTATCCAATAGATATTATTAAGACCAAAATATAATGAGTACAAAGAGAAAACCAATGTTTTCTAATTTAATCTTAAATTTGGTGGTGCACCCTGAGTCAGTAATGAAACATGCAACAGAAAAAGAGAAAAGAAGACTCTTTTGTGGGCGCACTCTAAGAGTGCGCCCACAAAAGAGTCTTCTTTTCTCTTTTTCTGTTGTTGTGTGCCTTTTAGTTGTGCCTATTAAAATATGGAGAACAAAAATGTTGAGGTTCCAAAAATAGGGAAAGATGAAGATCCACTTCCACCTCGTGCTGAAGCTGCTGCCACTAGTCATGGCCGAGACGATGAAATTCCATCAACGTCGTCTGCCAAGGCCGATGCCCAATGTCATAGTACAGAGCATGTAAAATCCAAAACACAGAAGATCAGTAAAAAAAGGACTCAAAAACCTAATTTCAAATCGTCGGAGGAGAAGCGTAAACTTGCCAATATGCCATTTACCACACGGAGTGGCAAGGAACGGCTGAGGCCCTGGCCTATGTTAATGGCTAGTGGTTCAGCTTCACATGAGGATGGAAGCACTCAGCCTCTCGCTAGAAAAATGAAACGACTTAAGCTGGCAAAAGCACAGCAAAGAACTGTGCGTTCTTCGAAATCACAAATCCACAAGGAGAGTCCAATTGTGTCGGTTGCGATGCCTGACCTTCCCAACACTGGACGTGAAGAGCATGCGCCTTCCACCATTTGCACGCCCCCTGCAAGTGCTGGAAGGAGCACCCGCAGTCCAGTTCCTGATAATCAGATTGAAGATGTCAGTGTTGAAGTACACCAGGATGAGGAGGATATGGGTGTTGCTGGCGCTGGGGAGGAAATTGACAAGGAGGATTCTGATGGTGAGGTGGTTTGTTTAAGTCAGGCACCCGGGGAGACACCTGTTGTCCGTGGGAGGAATATGGCCATTGACATGCCTGGTGAAAATACCAAAAAAATCAGCTCTTCGGTGGGGAAGTATTTCACCAGAAATGCGGACAACATTTGTCAAGCCGTGTGTTGCCTTTGTCAAGCTGTAATAAGTAGGGGTAAGGACGTTAACCACCTCGGAACATCCTCCCTTATACGTCACCTGCAGTGCATTCATCATAAGTCAGTGACAAGTTCAAAAACTTTGGGCGACAGCGGAAGCAGTCCACTGACCAGTAAATCCCTTCCTCTTGTAACCAAGCTCACGCAAACCACCCCACCAACTCCCTCAGTGTCAATTTCCTCCTTCCCCAGGAATGCCAATAGTCCTGCAGGCCATGTCACTGGCAATTCTGACGAGTCCTCTCCTGCCTGGGATTCCTCCGATGCATCCTTGCGTGTAACGCCTACTGCTGCTGGCGCTGCTGTTGTTGCTGCTGGGAGTCGATGGTCATCCCAGAGGGGAAGTCGTAAGACGACTTTTACTACTTCCACCAAGCAATTGACTGTCCAACAGTCCTTTGCGAGGAAGATGAAATATCACAGCAGTCATCCTGCTGCAAAGCGGATAACTGAGGCCTTGGCATCCTGGGCGGTGAGAAACGTGGTTCCGGTATCCATCATTACTGCAGAGCCAATTATAGACTTGATTGAGGTACTGTGTCCCCGGTACCAAATACCATCTAGGTTCCATTTCTCTAGGCAGGCGATACCGAAAATGTACACAGACCTCAGAAAAAGACTCACCAGTGTCCCAAAAAATGAAGTTGTACCCAATGTCCACTTAACCACGGACATGTGGACAAGTGGAGCAGGGCAGACTCAGGACTATATGACTGTGACAGCCCACTGGGTAGATGTATTGACTCCCGCCGCAAGAACAGCAGCGGCGGCACCAGTAGCAGCATCTCGCAAACGCCAACTCTTTCCTAGGCAGGCTACGCTTTGTATCACCGCTTTCCAGAATACGCACACAGCTGAAAACCTCTTACGGCAACTGAGGAAGATCATCGCAGAATGGCTTACCCCAATTGGACTCTCCTGTGGATTTGTGGCATTGGACAACGCCAGCAATATTGTGTGTGCATTAAATATGGGCAAATTCCAGCACATCCCATGTTTTGCACATACCTTGAATTTGGTGGTGCAGAATTATTTAAAAAACGACAGGGGCGTGCAAGAGATGCTGTCGGTGGCCAGAAGAATTGCGGGACACTTTCGGCGTACAGGCACCAAGTACAGAAGACTGGAGCAACACCAAAAACGCCTGAACCTGCCCTGCCATCATCTGAAGCAAGAAGTGGTAACGAGGTGGAATTCAACCCTCTATATGCTTCAGAGGTTGGAGGAGCAGCAAAAGGCCATTCAAGCCTATACAACTGAGCACGATATAGGAGGTGGAATGCACCTGTCTCAAGCGCAGTGGAGAATGATTTCAACGTTGTGCAAGGTTCTGCAACCTTTTGAACTTGCCACACGTGAAGTCAGTTCAGACACTGCCAGCCTGAGTCAGGTCATTCCCCTCATCAGGCTTTTGCAGAAGTAGCTGGAGGCACTGAAGGAGGAGCTAACACAGAGCGATTCCGCTAGGCATGTGGGACTTGTGGATGGAGCCCTTAATTCGCTTAACAAGGATTCACGGGTGGTCAATCTGTTGAAATCAGAGCACTACATTTTGGCCACCGTGCTCGATCCTAGATTTAAAACCTACCTTGGATCTCTCTTTCCGGCAGACACAAGTCTGCAGGGGTTCAAAGAACTGCTGGTGAGAAAATTGTCAAGTCAAGCGGAACGCGACCTGTCAACATCTCCTCCTTCACATTCTCCCGCAACTGGGGGTGCGAGGAAAAGGCTCAGAATTCCGAGCCCACCCGCTGGCGGTGATGCAGGGCAGTCTGGAGCGACTGCTGATGCTGACATCTGGTCCGGACTGAAGGACCTGCCAACGATTACGGACATGTCGTCTACTGTCACTGCATATGATTCTCTCCCCATTGAAAGAATGGTGGAGGATTATATGAGTGACCGCATCCAAGTAGGCACGTCAGACAGTCCGTACGTATACTGGCAGGAAAAAGAGGCAATTTGGAGGCCCTTGCACAACCTGGCTTTATTCTACCTAAGTTGCCCTCCCACAAGTGTGTACTCCGAAAGAGTGTTTAGTGCCGCCGCTCACCTTGTCAGCAATCGGCGTACGAGGTTACTTCCAGAAAATGTGGAGAAGATGATGTTCATTAAAATGAATTATAATCAATTCCTCCATGGAGACATTCACCAGCAGCAATTGCCTCCACAAAGTACACAGGGAACTGTGATGGTGGATTCCAGTGGGGACGAATTGATAATCTGTGAGGAGGGGGATGTACACGGT